>NW_018021449.1:11940-31226 GCF_002006095.1 Pseudomyrmex gracilis | reverse complement strand
GACTACCTTGAAGTGTAAACTTGTTTAATAAACCATATCTTTCATTTTCGATTTTTAATTCACGTAGTCCGGGAACTTTCCGGACAAACTGTGTAGCATTCTATATGGGAAAAAAAATCGAAATTTCATTTCAAATACGATGTAACAATGCACTGCGTTGCATCGCTACTGATGGGACCAAACAACCGTCCCATCATAAATAAAAGGCGTTTTATAAACTGAATATAATTGCGCGGAAGAAAAAAACTCATCTTGTAGGAGAGAAATTAATTCGGGATTACACCCGAATTAATTATTGGAGGCCCGATTAAGTTCGCCGATCAACCGATAAACTCGGTTGAAAGGGACCGGCACGGAAAAAATCCTCCGTGGTGAGCGGACTCGAACTCGGGACCTCCAGGTTTGCAGCTCCTGCACTCAGGTCGCGAGACCACTGGGCCGATCATTTCGATAAGGATAACCTGCTTGAATAGGGTTATGAGGTTATATATATACACGTTACGTGTTACTTTTCGTTTTATTACGGCAATGTTACGTTTATGTATCTGTTTGCTAGGTTACTTTTGACCACACAAAACACATTTGCCGCTCTACGAATAGCAGTGTTGCCAACAACTCAACCAAACTTTGTTGGCAACATAAATACATAAAGTCACGTTCACAGTATTAATGACTAATTCATACGATTTACCGTTCGTGACTTAAGATCGAATGCCGACTTTGCCTCGACGCCGACTTAGCACCGATCTCCCCTACAGTAAATGTGTACTATATGTATAAATGTTTCATCATGTAGTTTTGTCATTTTATTACATACTTTGTCGGTATAAACGTAAACTTTTTCTCTACACTTTTGTATTCTCTAATATGAGACACGAAACCGCTCTAAATAAGAGGTACTTTATATTAGGAAGTGTAAAATTTGTTCTTTGATGTATTATTTAATACTACTAAGGTTTTAGTACTTATATTTTTCAGATAGAGGCAAAGAAGAAGCGTATCTTAATCGTAAGCTTACAGTTAATTAGTGGCTGTTAAAACAGTAAGAAACACAAAAATGAGATATTCAAAAGCATTTAAACAATTCATTATCTCAAACCATACTACTGAGCGATATGTTAAGAACGATAGTTCTAATGTTGCAAAAATTTCTATAGAAAATTCAATACAGTTATATATACTTGAATACAATACTTTAATTTAAAAAATATATATATATGTATATGTATATACAAAAATTGTGATTTAAAAAATACATTTTTTTGCTAATAGTTCATTATTTCAAAATAATACTATTTTATTATTTTAAAAATGTATTATATAACATTTGTTATATAATAGTATATATTTTCTTTATAAAATAATAATTTAAGGAATTAATAAATGTGTAGGATACCTTGAGAATAAGTAGATAGAAAAAAAACATTTGATTAAGAAACAAGTAGTCTCGCGGACTGAGCGCAGGGGCTGAGACCTATGGAGGTCTCAAGTTTGAATCCCGCCATCACCTTAAGATATTTTTCCGGTCAAGTCTTTTTCAATGAAGTTTATCGGTTGATCGGCGAGCTGAATCGGACCTCCAAAGATTAATTCGAGTGAAATCTCGTCGAAGCTGTGACAGCGCAAACCGCGAGAAATTTTTCTACAAACTAAATAAACAGAACCAAATGTTTTGATTGGAACAATCAAATATTTGGTTAATCATATATTAACCAAATTATTTCGTTTCATTTACCAAATTTTGGTTATCTTAACAAAACTATTTTTTCAGTGTATAAGAAATAAAACTATTCTTATATGCAATATTACTTACTGATTGCAGTAACACTGCATTATTGCATATTTTTTACATTGCAATATTGCTATGATGTTTTGTTGCAATCTTCCTAAAAGCGGACATTTGAACGTTGCTGCAATTNACCAACGATGCATCGATATTTCATGGTGAAATGGCAACATTGCACTGAAAGATTCCTGCAGTGTATATGCAATATTTGTGTGCTGTATGGGGAAAAGCGTATCTTAATTGTAATCTTACTGTTAATTAGAGGCTGTTAAAACAGTAAGAAGCAAAGAAATGAGATATTCAAAAGCATTTAAACAATTCAATATCTCAAACCATACTACTGAGCGATATGTTAAGAATGACGATAGTTCTGTTGTTGCGAAGATTTCTATAGGAAAGGAACAATCTTGTGTCTCATATTAGAAACTCTTTTTTTGAAGTAGCAAAATCGACACTTTAAAAAAACATTCACATAAAATAAAATATAGCTATTATCGATTGCTCACTTTTGGCGATACAACTTGAACATATTTTCCATAAATTTGACATAAAACTAAAAGTTAAGATTACATATTTAATAAATTATAAATTTTAAGAAAAATATATTTTATAATAGGCAGGTTTATCCTATAATAAGACTTTTTTTCGGAGCAAAAGCGAAGGGAGCTGCTAGAAAGATTTGTTTTTGTTTGCAAACATTGTTGCGGTAGTGAGTTTTTTTAATTAAACAAAGATGTACATATTTAAAAACAAAATATAAACATTTCATCATTAATATCTATTGACTTGTACGAAAGACTTACTTTTCGGAACAAAAATCTGAAGAAGCAATTTTCTTTGATTTGTATACATTGACAGTAATATTTTTGAATAAATACACAATTTGGTATACTTGTGTGGCAAAAACAATAAATCTTTTGACAAAGCAGACTACATAATCTCATAATACAACAATAAATACGATGGCAATCAATAAGCAGCATTTGAGACACTGCACTCATTTCGCATGTCAATTAAAAAAAATTGCAGGTAAAGCTAAGAAAATAATTTAAAAAAAAGACAAATAGCTTCAAATATTTTAAAAATCAAGGTAAGAGGCAGTTGAAGCAAGACACGGATGTTGTTGTGCAAACACGTGAAGGTGATTTTTATTTCAAGATGTAATGTGTATGTATAATGTGATAACGTTTCGATCATTGCTATTGGAGCAACAAATTATTTGTTATATTTTATTGTTGTTTTATACATTACGAGCGTATTTTTCATAATTTTTAATTAGAGTAGTAGTCTATTACCTAGAGTAACCATAACCGAGGTTTGAGTTCGAATGTAAGCCATGCATGTCCTGTGTGAGCGATCACCTGGAAATCATATTATATTTGATGATATCGTGTTCCCTGTGGCTAAGAATATAAAGACCACAAAAAGACTCGAAGCAAAACCACAAATGGGGACCTCAAATGAGATCGACACTTTTTGTCTTTTTTTTTATTATTATTGTGGCGTTTTGGTAGCTCGTGTTGTTCGGCGGATCAAGCAGCAGTGTAGGCTTGCAGCTCAATAAAGATTTACTTGTTTGTGTATTAAGTCTACATTTACAACAGTATGTATAGTTGTGTTTTGATAGTGTTGGCCCTAAAAGGGGCCATTTGTTTTTGGCCTACTACTCAGGCCTCTCACACCAGGTTATGTGAAGTTTTGTACGGGTAACGTGTATTCGCCGTTTGCTTCTTCCTAACCGTGCTCGTCTCCGGACCGTTGATTCGGCCTTCTCTGCTTGATTTCCTCAAGGTCGATGGTGTTTCTGGCGGCGTGTAGCTCTCGTCCGCGGAGGAGGTCTGCTTGGCGCCTCTGGATTGGCCGTGGTTTCCCAGTCGGAGTCGTACTGGCTGCGTTCCGAGTTACGCATGAAGTGCATAGACTGCATAGAAAGTCGTTCCGATTTAAACAATGCGAGCATTGAAAGCGCTTTAATAGAGCTGAGAATTCCCTAGATTGTATTAACCGTACTAAATTCTTAGCACTTCTCCCAGCGCATTGATTGCTTCTACTCTGACTTGAGGCAGTTGATACGTTTGATGCGTTCATGCAGTCTATGCGCGCATTGATTAAATCGAAACAACTTAAACCGTGTTTATAAGAGCAATAACCTTTAACTTATGCCGGAGAAGTTTAACTATAAAATTTCAATGCTTCTGTTTATACAAAATTGCCGAATGAACTCCTTGTCATCCTAGATTAAAAGTAAAATAAATTTTAAGAACATCCCAAGATTATAAGTGAAATAAATGTGACAAAATCAGATAGACAATACACTCACCTGCAAAACAATGGGCCATCTAACTTAAGCACTTTTAACATTTTTCAATAGCAGATAACTCCGCAACAAAACTTTGTTATCTCTTATCGAGATAAACAAAAGCTCAAATTCAAGCTTAACCATTCTTCTTAACGACCAAAAAATTAAATTTACAAATAATATTTTACAAAATGGCGGCTAAGATAGCTTAAAGATAGACTGTAAAAAACGGGAAGAAAACTTTTGTCTTTAAATTGTTGCATTGGTCAGAGGAATCGATTGACTGGTACAAAATTGTATGAGTTGTGAAACTCATTTCTTTCCAAATAAATCCGTATTTGAAACATTTTTCTATGATTTTTTTTAACAAAGTTATACTGTTTAAAAAAAATAAGTAACTTTTTCTTGTAAAATTTGTACTTCAGAAACAAATTATCGTAGAAAACTTTTTCAACAACAAAATTAAAGTGTAAATCCTAATCTTTAACACTTTTTTTATTTTACTACGATAAAATGATGTACAAAGAATGTGCGTTTTTTGAATGGAACAAAATTTGTCGTAATTAACATTTGTTTATCACGCATGCGTAGTGTGTGTATACGTGTTGCGCGTGTGTCTGTATGTGTTTAATAATGCGTATTGCCTCCTCTAACATTTAACAATTTGTTTATTCGTTGAGAAATACTGGTAATCAAATTTGTTCTTTCTTCTTGTCTATTTCTCTTTAAAACGGCATGTATAACTTTGTCAAAAAAATCGTAAAAAAATTTTAAATACAGATTTGTTTAGAAATATCTTCAACACTCATACAATGTTGTACCAGGCAATCGATTCTTTTGACTAATGCAACAGTTTAAAAACACAAGTTTTCTTCTCGTTTTTCACAGTCTATCTTCAATAACCGCTATTTTCTAAAATATTGTTTGTAACTCAAAGTTTAAGTTTTTGGTTGTTAAGAGAAATGTTTAAGCTTGAAATTGAGCTTTTATTTATATTGATACGTTAAGGTAAATGTCCCAGTGGTTAAACATGTCCCTGTACTTAAACAATCACTTGAATGTTCATTTATATTAAACTATTTTACTGATATTTACAATATCCAAAAGTTTTAATAATATTTTTAATTGTATTATTATTAAAACATTGTAATAAAAGTTTTCTAAACAGTAGATGTGATAAAGAAAAAAATAGTTTTTGAGAGTACTAACAAATTCATTGCGTTTTCAACTTCTACGTTAGCGGTTGCGTAAGACAAAGTATATTCTTCTTAAAGTTATAATTAAATACACAAAATAAATTTTTTGTTCGGCAAAGAGTTTTTTCAAACTCATTATAGACTATAGATTGATAGAAAACTTTTTTTTATCTTTAAGTTTTAGTTATAATAATTAAAATACAATATTGTGTTTATGTACTGGTACAAAAATTCGCTGGTAGCGGAGTTGTTAAACACTTGACTTATCATAGCATAGTCACCCTTGCGTACATGTGTAAAATAATATTTGTGCGACAAAACGTGTAATTTGCAACAAATCAGTAAGTATTTTTGCGTTTTATTTTATCTAAACGTACTAAAATAATCATATTTTTACTAAAATATTTACGTATTATATGATAAATTAGATGACTTGTTTTCATAACCTTATCCTAATCTTATGAAAAGATTATAGAACTCTAATGTGAATAGTTTTTACATTAACATTAATTTTTATTTGTTTTAAGTAATTTGGATAAAAAAATTGTTTTAAATGTCAAAAAAAGAAAGCAGAAAGACGAAAAAATACTCTTAAGATGACATCAATAATGCAGTAGATGCTGTCAAAAAAGGCATGTCATTACGTGTTGCAAGTAAAACATTTGGTGTTCTCTACTGCACAATTTATGTGAAATTCAAAAATATTGTTCCTTTGATGGTTCGAAAAGGTCCACAAACATATCTAACAAGAGAAAAAGAAATCAATCTCGTAGAATGGATTTTTTATCTGAGTAAACAAGGATTTCCAATAAATAAAAATCAACTTTTGTACAGTGTGAGAGATGTAATTGTTGAATTGAAGAGAAAAACCCTTTTCGTCAACAATAGACCTGGTCGTTACTGGTACGAGGCGTTTCTCCAGCGTCATCCTCAGTTAACTTCAAGAGTAGCTCAAACGTTAACATCAACTTGTGCTTTAGCAACACAAGAAGTTTTACGTAATTTGTTTGGAGAAGTCGAGCAACACTTGAGAAAACTAGATTTGCTAGAAATCGAACCATCGAAAGTTTTTAATTGCGATGAAAGTGGATTTCTACTTTGTCCAAAACCAGGTTGTGTTATTGTAAGAAAAAGTTCCAAGTCTATGTAAAAAATTACTAATAGTGATGAAAAGGAGTGCTTGACTTCATTATTTATGGTAAATGCAGCTGGCTCAATGGTCCCACCTATGGTTGTGCATTGGTACCAACGAGTGCCATATAGTGTAAGCAGTAAAACGCCTGCAGAATGGAGCATTGGCTTGAAAAGGGATGGATGACTTTGGAGTCATTCTTTGAATATGTTTCAGACATCTTTTATTCATGGCTGATAAAAAATCAAATTAAATTTCCAGTCGTCCTTTACCTTGATGGTCATTCATCGCACTTGACTTTGTCTCTGGTTCAGTTTTGTCGCAGTAACCAAATTGAATTAATTGCATTGTATCTCAACGCAACCCACATTCTCTAGCCGTTAGACGTATCTGTTTTTCATCCTTTAAAAACTGCGTGGCAAAAGACTGTATGTAATTGGAAATTAAAAAACAAAAGTCAACGTTTGAGAAAAGAAAATTTTGCTCTAGTATTGAAAACAACACTCGACTCTCTAAACAACTTGGAAAATATGATTAAAAATGGGTTCAAAACCTGTGGATTACTACCTTTTTGGCAAATAATGTTAATTTCAATATATTAAATAAATATAAGAAGCCTGGCTGCACTGAGAGCAAGACCAATGATGTGAATTTGAATTCTAGCAATAATAAACACGAATTTAATAATCATTTACATGTCTGATAAAAATATTAATTCGGAGATATTAAAAGATTTCAAATCAGCGGAGCTCACTGGATCATAGATCCAATTCAATACAAAGGATTGTTTATGTATTGGATAAACATCAAGCAACAATGTGGTGTGAATTGAATCTTATTTTATCATAACAATATGACTAAATATTTTAATATTTCTTAAAACTAAATTTATTTAAAAAATTCCACAACTTTTATATTTTTTTAACGATTTAAAAATTACATAAGTTTAACATTTTTATTAATTTAAGAGAGAAAATTGTTACTGCAGAAAAGAACATAATGTAGAGAAGAACATAATTCAGTTTTAAGTACGGAAGATAGTAATTTCACTTTAGATTCTAATCTATCACTTAATTTTGACGAAAGAATGATTGAGAGTGTGAATGATGAATGTAATATTACTGTAAGTTTTACGGAATGTGTAAGCGAAGAAAATGGTTACGTTTCAGTTGAAAATCAAGAACTAAATCTAGAAAATCCAGAACTAAATCTAAAAGACATTCCTATCATAGTATAAGATTCTAATATTGAAGTATTAGATATGAATATTTCAACAGATTCCAATATTAAAATATTAGATGTAAATATTTCACGAGGTTTGTAAACTTAAATCCTATCTTATAACTTATTAAATTGAAATATTTATTTACTTTATAACATGTGACATAGTAATAATCTAAGAAAGATTCAATTTTCTTTGCAGTCAAATGTAGCACTGAAGACAATAATAACTATAATAATAATAACGTGCAAAATTGGATGTCTTCATTTTAAAATAAATTGTTTTGACCAAAACCAGTCAAGAAAAGAAAAAAGTCTAAACAAAAAATCCCAACAGTAGCCACTTCTGAAGAATGGATTCAATAACATTTAAAAAAAAAAAAAAAAGAAACGCTTCCAAAACAACAAGAAATTGAAGAAAGAAAGAAAAAAAGAATTGAAGCAAGAAAAAAGAAAATTCAAGAACAAGAATTAAAAAGACTTATAAAAAAAAAGTTGAAAAAAAAGCAGCAAGAAAATGAAAAAAGAAAGAAGAGAATAATTGAAGTTACGAAAAAAAGAATTCAAAATCAAGAATTACAAAAGCGTATAAAAAAAGACAAAATGGAAGAAAAGCAGCAAAAAATTGAAGAAAAAAAAATTGAAGAGAAAGAAAAGAAAATTCAAAAGCAAGGTTTAAAATTCACAGAAAAAAGTAACATTAAAAAGTAAAAAAAACTTAATATTATTTGTTTCTGTTATTATTATTTAGTATATTAGTAGTTTATCTGAACATTAATTTAAAAACAGGTTTATTAAAAATTAAGTTATTAAGTAGTTCATTTATAATATAAAAAGTTTATTTAAAATGTTTAGTTTTAAAAAGATTTGTAAAAACTTCAAAAATTTAATTGATTTGTAATCAATCTATAACTTTTCATGAAATACGATGCATAAATACTTTTTTTCCTGTTCTATATTGTCGCATAATAATAGCGTTTAAGTACTGGGACAAGATATTTTAATTATTGGGACAGGGTAGAAAACCTGTTTAAGCACTGAGCCATAGCAGATATGTTAGAATTTGATTAATTTAATTTGTTTTTCTTTATAAACCAGCTCTTTAAAGCTTTATTTAATAACAATATAATCTGGTTTTTTAAATAAATACTAACACCCACCAATACAAGTTAAATTATAACAGTATGATTTGTATAAGTTTAACAGCTCTCTTAAACGTTTAAGTATTGGGACATTTACCTTAATTTTTTGCGGAGTTATCTGCTATTAAAACCTGTTAAAAAAATGTGCTAAAGTTAGGTGGCCCTATTTTTTTGCAGGTGAGTGTATGGCAACTTGATAATTTAATATTTATGTTGAAATGCTAACCTAACTTAACCTTGCGACCGGAGACTTCAGGGAGCGGAGTTGAGGTCGTCCGCCTCCTAAATGAGTCAATAGACTCTGAGACGGGCCGGCTGTTTAATGCGACCGTCTCAGAGTCTATTGACTCATTTAGGAGACGGACGACCTCAACTCCGCTTTCTGAAGTCTCCGGTCGCATAAAATTTGTACAATTGCCTGCAGCTCAGCTGTAAATAAAGTGGCAGTGTGAAATCGAATAACGAACGTAATAGTGTTTATTTTATTGACTTATTGTGCAAGACCTGTTTCCTGCGTGTCCAACGGCCGTCAGGTTGTTACAAGCGGCGTGCTGACAAAGGGCTCTGAGAGAGCAACACGGTGAATTCTGTGTTTTCTTCGGGTCGTGTTTTGATCCTTCCTGCTTGGCGGTGAAAGTAGGTGGCGACCGGAACAATTTTTTCACAATCACCAAGCCCGTCCGGTCACAACCTAACCTAATCTTAAAATGTTCTTTAAATATTGGTGTAATGTAGAATCACGATGTCTATGTAATCTGTACTTTTTTCATTTACAATCATTTCTTCACGTGACTTATTTATCATTAATATAAAACACAACATTTGCATGTTACTAGAAATGTCTTTGATGTCATTTTCATTTTCACTATTGCTTGATTCAGAATCATCGCTTTCAACTTTTTTTTATTTAAAAGCGTCACCAAAAATAATACAATAAAATTTATTCATTGGCGTCTCGTATATTTTTAAAACATATCAGCGCGAAGTCAGTCTTTCAATTCTGGGAGAGCCAATAAATTTCAAAGGAAACTGAATTTCAAAACCTGAATATTTATAGTAGTTACAATTATAAACAATGATGCAACGACGATTGCTCGTAACGTGGTCTTAAAAAAAACGTAAAACACACAGGCGCACAAGAAATCGTCCCAAATTGAACCAAAGCGCTTCATACGCATTGACAAAACGGAAGTATTTTAAAGTGCTGCACAGTAATGCACTCTATGCGTTTTATGCGTAATTCGGAACGCACCCACTGTACTCCTTGGTTGCTGACCGAGATCGGTTTGGCACGCTGCGTGCCCCGGTTGGTATTGCAGGTTGTTGTGTTTGTGCTCCGTATGATTCGACTGGTAGGCGCCGTCTGAGTTGCCTTCGTCTTCTTTTGCGGTAGTGGTTTTTTGGTAGTGGTCGAATTGGTGAAAGGAGCCGCGGGATGTTGATAAAGTTTCCCTGCAGGGAGGTGAACGATCTGACTCAAATATCCCACTCTGCAACAAAAATCCTCGGTAGCAGAGATGCCAGTTTGTGGACTCAGTAAGCACGCAGCAGCAAATGGAGGGGATACGCACACGGGCAAACAGACGTATTACGTGTGCGCTCGGCGCTTCGGCTAACGTCGAGCACACTGCAAATTTATGTGTGTTACTTTAACACATTTTTTCTGTGTAAGTTTAAGATTACACGCTTATCCGTGTTATTTAAACACACATAAGTGTGTAATATGATAATTTTATGCAGATCGCATGTGTGTTAAAATGCGTAAACATCTAAAATGTGTAATAAAATAAAACATATAAGTTGTAGACATGTTAAAATAAAACATATTTCTCGTTTTACACGCTTGAACAGATAAACGTTTCAAAATTAAAACACTTCAAAAAATACACATCAAAATTGTCGTTGTCTGCGTAAAAAGTTGCGCGCGCATCAATCTTTCTTTCTTGTTCTTTCCAGAGTACAGAGATATGTTAGGACAAGTACAGCGCGGCGGAAAGAAGTGTGCTGACGTGCAATATATGTTTAATGTGATTTGTGAAAATTTAATATATTTTTTATTTAATATAAAGAAGAAAGTGTACTGTTTAATCGGTGAACNTTGTAAACGCATTACGTTTTCATCTAAAAAATATATCTCTGACGCTCAAATTGTACGTGCAACTTTAATAGAAGNCAGCAATAACGATGTAGTGTTACAATCAATGTTCAACAACAACAAAATCATTTTACAAAAGTTTGATGCCGATCAAAATAATAAATTATGTGATATTGAAGACAAAAGTGTGGTTAACGTACTTTTGTATAAAAAACCATCAAGCATCGTACTCGAATCATTACCATCTACTAGTTTTACTTCTGATGTTTCTTAAGAGAAACAAATCAATGACACGTATAACATAAACGTCAAAATATTACATACTGAACCAGGTGATATCTAAATATTACATGCTGAACCGGCTACTAATTTAGATGTTATCAGAAACAATAAATCACTTTGTGAGAATATCTAAAATCGGCAATTCTAACAGAGAATATCAAAGAAAAGGTAACTTTTTTATGAACATAATTATTTATATAATTATTATAATAATTATTTATGTAAACATTATTGAGATGTAGTTATTTTTGTAAAAACAGTATTCAAAATTTAAGCTGTTTATTGACTCTTTGTATTTTATTTATTATTGTTTAGAACCACATTATAATTTTTATAAAAATCGATGAAACATTTTTTATCTTATAAACAATAAACAAATATAAATATTTATTAAGTATTTATTTAATAGATTTTACTTCAAGAACAATGTAATATAGAAAAAGAGGATTATATAGCCACACCGTCTACGTCCAATATTTATGATATTACTAGACAAAGTCAAAGAAGAAAAATAAGTACATTTAAAGAGTCAGAATCTATACCATATCCAGCATTGTTACCTCTACTATTTTATGATTTACAACGCAGACTCAAAAATGACAGTATATTAAAAGCACAACGATAATTTATTTCATTTTTGAGACAATACTTGTGGCAGACGACATGTACAAAACCTACAAAATTAGATTATTATAATCTTGCACATAGTATTGTGACTGCGTATCCAGAACTTGCCGGCGGCAGAGATGGATGTGTGAGTGTTATTATACGCAGTATTTTATTATAAACTTTATAATTGTCAATTTTAGTTTGCCACAAAAATGTTTCTTTTATCAGGAAATTGTTAAAAGTCAATTAAGTACGTGGATTTGGAATCATCGAGTCTCTATGAAAAAACAGACTCAAAAAAGAGACTTTGAGGACAAACCAAAAAATTCAGTTATTTTTGCAATTGTTCAAACATTTACAACGTATGTTTCCAAATTATTTTTAAGATTTTAGTAGTAAAAACAATTAATACATTTGTAATTAGTAATAAAAACATATAATGGTTGTGACTATGATTTGCTTCTTTAGAACATCAACAGAATCTGACTTAACAAATGCCCTGAAAGAATTAAAGAAAAATTTGTGGAAAACAATATGTCACAAGTAAAGCGACTTTTACAAATCACAATGCCTGTACGACAATAGATTGAAAAAGAATCAAATCAAATTA
This sequence comes from Pseudomyrmex gracilis, assembly GCF_002006095.1. Taxonomy (NCBI): domain Eukaryota; kingdom Metazoa; phylum Arthropoda; class Insecta; order Hymenoptera; family Formicidae; genus Pseudomyrmex; species Pseudomyrmex gracilis. The sequence goes on along the minus strand of NW_018021449.1, from coordinate 18,854 downwards.
ATGAAATCATTAAAAAATATCCGTCGTTACAACATTACGAAATAATAGGTCATTTTATATTTAAAAATTTATATTTTGACTAAATAACAAATTATTATGATGCATGTAATTATTACTAATTGTTGTTATTAATTATTATTGTTGTAATTTGTTCAGATGCTTTTTGAATTATTAAATATGAAATCATTAACAGAAAACGTTCTTTTTGAAAAAATTGATCTTATGATAAATAAATTGATCAAATATTTTTCTATAGAAGATTATAGTGAAAAATAAAAAATACGAGTTATAGAATAACTTACTATAAAACTTGCAAATAAAAAATTTAAGAAACAAATTTCTACATTGTTTATAGTAAAAGAGGTAAACATATTACTACTTGTATTCGCACATAAATCAATAAATAATCACTAAAATACTGTTAATTTATTAAAAATTTGTCAGTAGGTTATGTGTTCAACTGAAGATCTTAAGACACAAGAAAGAGAAGCCCCACATGTAGTAATTTATATATCAGACGAGGGAGAAATTGCAGCATATATTGTAGCCGACAAAACTATAAAACTTAGAATTCCGCAACTAACTGTCTCTAAAGTTATTGCGGGCCTTTTAAATAGATATTATGTTTGGCACGTTGAGTATCCACTATCTTATTCAAATGTTCTAGAATATATTGACCACAAAGTTCTAACTACTTCATTAAAAAGTCGTTCCACTTGTAAAAAAATTTATCCGTGAACGTAACAATGTTTTAAAAGCATCAAATTTAATGCTTTAAAAGTGTCAAATTAAAAATTATTTACCAATTTACTATTTATCAATGTACACTGAAGAAGATAAACAAAATTTATCTCAAATAAAAGTTAAGTTACAATTGTTATTGTACTTAATAACAATTGTACTTAACTTTTATTTGAGATAAATTTTGTTTATCTTCTTCAATGTGTACATTAGCAAATAGTTAATTGGTAAATAGTAATTTTGAATTTATGATACTTTTAATGAAAATTAATAATGTTTTCTTTTCTTAAAATTGGAATGCTTTTTTGTATAATATATTTTTGAATGAGAATGTAAGGCCGATACGAGCCGTTCACAGGATGTTGAGCGGAACTTGTACGTGTATACATATATATGTATACCTGTGACAAGATCACTTGTAAATTTTTATAAGTGAGTTTTTTGAATTGAAAATTTAATTCTTAAATTCATATGGGATGCGGGATTTTTGCATCTTACATATGAAAGACCCCGAATACCCCCCTAACTAATTTTTAAAATATTGCGAAAAAAACTCGGCCGGGAGTCGAACCTGGAATCTCCGGCTTACCGTGCCATCGCCTTCCCTGTGAGGCCACCGAGGCACTTGGAGTTAGTCTCGCAACACTCAAATATATATCGAAGATGATCTGATAAATATGCTAACGCTTTCTTTGCAGCCAGCGTAATTTAAATAATATTTAAAGGCTTTTTAATTCAAAAAACTCACTTGTAAAAATTTACAAGTGATCTTGTCATAGGTGATAATCAATCAATTGCTCGAGAAATGATCAAAATTAGTTAAAAGGTCGATACGAGCAGTAAAATACAGGGTGGTCGTGTATAAGTAGAAGTCTTTATTTAAAAAAACACAAACGTTTCAGTCCACAAGTTTGGACCTTCTTCAGTGTAATAAAGATTACATCTAATGTGAAAAATAAAAAATTAGCGCAAAGAATACATTGTGATAGAATAGAAAAATAACAAATTAATAAAACTCACTCAATTAAAAATATATAATAGCTCACAACATCACCACTAGACAAAACGAATGATGTCAATCGAACTTGGCAATAAAATACATATACTGTGTACTGACAAGCAAACATAATAACAGTCAAATATATAAAGATATCCCCACTATTTGATCAGAAGATNAAAAGTTCACAATAGGTCGAAAAACATGTTTATAAAAGTAACAAACTAAACATTTGATTTATACAATTCCAGAAAAGAGAAATAAGGTTTTAGCTTGTCAGTATCCGACATTACATTTAACGGATTGTCCTGCAACTTAATGTGAAGCATTTCAGACACTAATCTCTTATAAAAAAATTTTTTAGTGTCTAAGATTTTAACATCATTCCAAATAAAGTCATGACCAGTCTCTAAACGATGCTCCGTGACCACAGACACAAAATCAGAATTTCTATTAATCTGATTTCTATGTTCACTAATTCTTGTTTTTAACTTGCGCTTTGTTTGTCCAACATANGATACATTACAATTATTGCAATTAATTTGATACACAACATTCATCTTTATTTTGATCATGAGTTAACTTATCCTTTCCGACTTTAATGAAATTACTCAATTTATTGAAACTACGAAAAGCCAAAGAAATCTCCTTTGTTTTTGTAAAAAACTTTGAAATAGAACAAGACAATTCAGGAAGATAAGGAACAACAAAATATTTTCTAGCAGCTTCAAGATCATCTGAAGCAAATATATTGTTATTGTTTGAATTAAATCTGTTAATTATTAAAAACTTGATTCTATTCCTGATTATCTTAAAAATAAAGTGTAGAGGATAATCATTTCTAAGGAGCACCTCAATCATAAATTTAAAATTATTTTGTTGAAAACAAGGTTCAGACAATAGTATAATTCTATCAACCATATTTAAAACTGTGCCAATTGTTTGTGATAGCGGATGGGCAGAGTAAAAATTTAAATATCTGCCTGAAAAAGTAAGTTTATGGAACCAATCAAACATTACTTTGCCATTAAAATTAAAAATCTTAACTTCCAAAAAACTTTAATAATCATTATTTTGAACTTCTATTGTGAATTGTAACTATTAAACATGTCTAAAAGTAAAGTTAAACTATCCGGAGGCGCTGTTAAGATAATATCATCCACATATCTAAAATAAAAAGAAGGCTTGAATTTTAATTGTTTCAATATAAATTTCTCCAAATCTTGCATAACAATATCAGCAATAATTGGAGATAGAGGAGACCCCATAGGCATTCCGAACGTCTGTTTGTATATCTTATTAGCAAAAGAGAAAAACGTTGATGTTAGAACAAAATTAATTGCTTGTAAAAATTCTTTCAAAAGAACCTTTGTGTTTTTCCTAATATATTTCCATCTGACTTTGATCCCTTTAATAGCTAGATCGATAGGTACATTTGTAAACAATGAAATAACATCTAATGATACAAGTAAGTGACCTTGTTGCAGTGTGAGACCTCTTAATTTGTTAAGCAGATCAAAACTATTGCTAACATAGCTGTTCGAGACTGGTATACTTTTTTGAATCAATTTATTTAAAAACTCAACAAAGTGATGTAACGGACTATTAATAGTGGAAACAATTAATCTAAACGGATTATCTTTTTTATGAATTTTTGGTATTCCATAAGCTCGTGGTAAGAAGCCATCACTAGATTTGATAGATTTATAAGAAAGATCATGAGTGATTATATTCTGTATGTCGATATTTGAAAATCAAACAATCGAAATGTTCGGTCTAAAAGTAAGATTGTTTGGACTATTCCAATAAAATAATTTGTTTGGATATAACAAGATTTGTAAAATCTAAAGAAACCGTTCTCTCTGTGTACCAAACAATTTTGTGGTATTAAATAATCAATTTCTTTGATAAATTAAACAACTTTCATCGGCGTGGTACCCAACGGTTTGATTGGTCACATATCAACTAAAAGTTTTAGCGTCAGTAACCAAAGTTTTGTTATTCATACCAAACAATTCTCTCAGTGTGGTATGATTCATGCGCGTTTGTTTTAAATTACGACAAAAAGAAATTTATATTTAATTTTTATGTGATAGTTGTATATAAGTTCAATATCGACATACAGAATATATTATGATCGTTGCTACAACATCTTATAAAATGAGACGGATAGTCATTGTTAAATGACGCATCTTTTTTCTTAATGAATAGAATTCGTTTAAGAACAAAAAGAAGATGCATATCAATAATCGATTACTTGTGTGTTCAATTAGTTAAGAGATTAAAAATAGTTATTATAAAACTTGTGTAAATATGACACTTATATATTTGTTCATTGTTATATAAGTGAGATATATTTGTTAATTTTACATATTTTTTTACTTTCTTATACAGTTTTTTATTTAATTTGTACACATTTATACTTTTATGTATACTGTTATTTACATTGTTATTTATATTGTTTTAAAATTAAATATAAAAAGAAGGTCTGTTACGAGCTAAATAAAAGATCTTTGTATTTATTTAATTATAATATCAAAAAACGTATAATGTAATATAAGTAATATAAGTAACCCACGCAAACGTTTCGACTCTTACTTGAGTCATCTTCAGTGTACATAAAAAATTAAAAAGATAAATAAAATCACGCCATTCAGAAGAAGATGATGGTGGTGTGGATGTTCTCAATATAATAATATAAATTGTAAAATCTTACATATTGTAGTTGTTTGACTTCCTCTGGAAGAGTTATACAGTTAACAAAGTCACATAAACATTCACCAGAGTAAACAAAGCAGTTCAACTTACATGTTTAGAGTCAAAAATCAAACGTTGATCAGAACGTAAAGGCAACGATTTATATACTTGAATCCCCACCCCCAAAACACAGTCAAAGTAAACAAGTCAGTTAAAATTTAAAACAGTTAAAATTTAAACTTCCGAGTTTTGAAGATTTGATTTTATCAAGTAAGTTAAAATAAGCATGGTCAAGTAAGTCAGTATTATTAACTAAATTTAAACCAAAAATCTGTTCTTTTATATGTATAATTTCGGAAATCAATCTTTTATAAAAGTTAGATTTATGGTCTAAGATTTGAATATTATTCCAATCAAACGTATGAGTGTAATCTAACCTGTGTTTCGAAATTACTGAGAGTTGTGAAGTTGTCTTTTTAATATTATTTATATGTTCTTTAATTCGCGTTTTTAAGTGCCTTTTAGTCTGACCAACGTAAGACGCACAACAGTTCATACAATTAATTTTGTAAATAATATTACTGTTAGAATCATGTGGAATAAAATCTTTATGTACTTTAATAATCCGATTGAGTCTGTTAAAACATTTATAACCTATGATAATATCTTCTTTAGGAAAGTTATTGCTAATATTTTCGGATACATTATTGATATATGGTAAAACGATTAATTTTCTATCAGTCAATGTGGAAGAACTAAATTCAAATAAATTGTTAATTTTTTTGGATATAAACTTTTTGATCCTAGAATTAATGTTAGAGAAAATAAAATCAAGAGGGTAACCATTGTTTAACAAAGTATCAATGACAAAGATAATATTTTTAGTATGAAAATCCGGATGCGATAATAACAGAGCTCTATCAATTAAGCCGAAAATTGTTCCTCTTTTATGACAAAGAGGGTGATAAGAAAAAAAATGAGAGGAACCTTCCTGAAAAGGTTTTTTTATGAAACCAATCTACTTTAAGTTTTGAATTAGTAACCTGAATGGATAAATCTAAGAAGTTAATACAATGGTTATCCTCCAATTCCGTAGTAAATTTAATTCTATTGTGAAACGCATTAAACGTAGAAACAATATCACTAACCATGTGTGCTGGAGCGGCCATGACGATGTCATCTACAAAACGGTAGTAATACCGTAATTATATTGTTTTTCTTTATGTATGAAAGCGCAGTGTTTGGTGCTAAAGTATTTCATGAAGGATAAATGTTTTGGTGTAATAAATGATACAAAAATAATTACATTTTATGAGTTTGGTGTTAGTTTGTCATATTCTTCAGTAATATTCAGTAGTTTGTAATATAACATAGTTAAAAGAAAGAAATTTATTAATACTTAATGTCTATATAATATTTATTATATGAAAAGTTATTGTTGTGTTTTGTAATCATTGATTATTTTTTATTTTTAGTATATTTGATATATTGATTATTTAGTATCAAAATAAGAGTTAATTACTTAAAAACAATATAAACTTTATTTTATTTTTATTTTTATATATATACTATTTTATAGTTTTATATATCCCTTTAATTTTCAGAGTTGTTTAGTCGTTCCGATATTCATTGACAGTACTAAAAATCTATACTTCATGTCACATGTGCTATAGATGCTATATTCTAGTACTGGCAGTGAAGATCGGAACGCAGCCCATGTAAGTATGAGAGAGAAAGAGAAAGGAAAAAGAGAGAAGGAACATACGAGCCACGCACGAGAAACAGGCTAGCAACTAGGCACGCTTCTCGCAACTGGCAGTATTAGCTATAGCTTATTTTTGAAATCATGTAAGAAAAATGATATATTACCGCAACATTTATACTATCCGGCGGTTTGCTTCCCAAGAGTCACCTTTCATAGTTACAAACAGCGACGTGTTTTTGATAATAAACGAGCTCTGTTTGCACGTAGCATCCTTCGTTTGGAAATAATTGACTTGTACCGATACCGCTCAGTGATTCTAAACAAAATATTTATTATTAATAAATCTATTACACATAAGTTGCCGTTCCAGCTCTACAAAGAATTTTTTAATACCCAACTACTTAAATTGGACAAATTTCATTCATGTGAATATAGAAGGATGGTTAATAAAATTGATTGGTTAAAACATAAGATGATTAAAAGACATTCTATTAAAAAATTAAAATATTTTGTAATCTCACACCAGGATCCGCATAATAATGTTTCTACTTCTTACAATAGTTTTTTTACACATAATTCATTCAAATTTTCCTTTGCACATTCTACTAATGAAAAACCTACTTACACTATTAATTTAAAATTTCGTACATTCTCGAGGAATTTATTAGAACCACGTAAAAAGTGGTGGTTTATTAACTTAACTAACACCCATATTCCATCGGAAATCTCTGGTCTATTACAATTAGGAGAAAAGTTTTGTCTTCCACCGGTTAA
>NW_018021449.1:5729-10165 GCF_002006095.1 Pseudomyrmex gracilis | reverse complement strand
TTGTCGATAAGACATCGTAAATTTATGTTTTTCTCGTTAAATTTTTGATTTTGTCTTTACACATGCGTTGTTTTCCCAGTCGCATTTCCACCTTTGTAAAGTGTCGGTCGGGATGGTTTGTGTGGATATCCATGACCTGCATTGAGCGACCTATTTTTTATAACATAGATTGTAAGTGACTTGATATTATTGTATTCTCTGCGATTTTTTAAATCTTTTTTGTATTTTTGCTTTATATGCTAATTTTGTTTTTATATTTTATATATTGTAGAATTGCATTTGAAAAGGACCTAATACAAGGTCGAAAACGTTNATGCCTTTTCAATTACTTATTTGTATAATAAACGGATTTATTTTTATACACTATAACATCAGTGTCATGCTTCAATAGCCATTTTTCATTATATATTAGCTATAGCTATAGCTATAAAGAAAGGAAGAGAGCGGTTATGTGTATGTGTCTCCTTCTACTGCTCGACGTTAGCCGAAGCGCCGAGCGCACACGTATACGGCTGTTCGCCTGTGTGCGTATCCCCTCTATTTGCTGCTGCGTGCTTACTGAGTCCACGAACTAACATCTCTGCTTGGTGGTCGTGTTAGCTGCCGTGTTAGAGCTTCAATCGGCAACAGCTTCCAAGGTAGTAGGTTTCACTAGACTCGCCGAGTGCCGGTCGCGGTCAACTAGTCTTGATTATTTTGCCTGGTGTAGAGATTCTTGTGGACCGGTCCTCTGATAAACGGGGCTTGGATCTATCACCAGCGTATGATCTTAGAATGCCTTTGTTAATTGTGGCTTCTAGTCATTAGACACGCCTGATACTCAATGTAGTTTGTTTATTGCTTGAAGTACGCGAGCGGAATAGTGAGAACCTGCCGGCCTCTTATAAAGGTACCGTCGCACAACTCACTCGCGCGCCTAAAGTCGGTGAACTGCGTCGCTAAGCGGTGGCACGCTGAGCCGCTGCCTGCCCCTGCCGGGTATACGCGAGAAACTAGCCGCGCCGTTGAGTGGATTTGTGGCTGCCGTTTGTGCTGCCTATTTTTAGGCGCTGTGGTAGCTGTTGTATAACTGTCACAGTTATTATTGATTTTTTGTTTTGATATTATCTGAATAAACTTTCCAAAAAATAATCTTAGTAAAAATAATCTTAGTCAGTAGTTGTTATAAAGAATATGTGTAGTTTGCCACACAAGTATACCAAATTGTATATTTATTTAAAAATATTACAGTCAATGTATACAAATCAAAGAAAATTGCTTCTTCAGATTTTTGTTCCGAAAAGTAAGTCTTTCGTACAAGTCAATAGATATTAATGATGAAATGTTTATATTTTGTTTTTAAATATGTACATCTTTGTTTAATTAAAAAAACTCACTACCGCAACAATGTTTGCAAACAAAAACAAATCTTTCTAGCAGCTCCCTTCGCTTTTGCTCCGAAAAAAAGTCTTATTATAGGATAAACCTGCCTATTATAAAATATATTTTTCTTAAAATTTATAATTTATTAAATATGTAATCTTAACTTTTAGTTTTATGTCAAATTTATGGAAAATATGTTCAAGTTGTATCGCCAAAAGTGAGCAATCGATAATAGCTATATTTTATTTTATGTGAATGTTTTTTTAAAGTGTCGATTTTGCTACTTCAAAAAAAGAGTTTCTAATATGAGACACAAGATTGTTCCTTTCCTATAGAAATCTTCGCAACAACAGAACTATCGTCATTCTTAACATATCGCTCAGTAGTATGGTTTGAGATATTGAATTGTTTAAATGCTTTTGAATATCTCATTTCTTTGCTTCTTACTGTTTTAACAGCCTCTAATTAACAGTAAGATTACAATTAAGATACGCTTTTCCCCATACAGCACACAAATATTGCATATACACTGCAGGAATCTTTCAGTGCAATGTTGCCATTTCACCATGAAATATCGATGCATCGTTGGTNAATTGCAGCAACGTTCAAATGTCCGCTTTTAGGAAGATTGCAACAAAACATCATAGCAATATTGCAATGTAAAAAATATGCAATAATGCAGTGTTACTGCAATCAGTAAGTAATATTGCATATAAGAATAGTTTTATTTCTTATACACTGAAAAAATAGTTTTGTTAAGATAACCAAAATTTGGTAAATGAAACGAAATAATTTGGTTAATATATGATTAACCAAATATTTGATTGTTCCAATCAAAACATTTGGTTCTGTTTATTTAGTTTGTAGAAAAATTTCTCGCGGTTTGCGCTGTCACAGCTTCGACGAGATTTCACTCGAATTAATCTTTGGAGGTCCGATTCAGCTCGCCGATCAACCGATAAACTTCATTGAAAAAGACTTGACCGGAAAAATATCTTAAGGTGATGGCGGGATTCAAACTTGAGACCTCCATAGGTCTCAGCCCCTGCGCTCAGTCCGCGAGACTACTTGTTTCTTAATCAAATGTTTTTTTTCTATCTACTTATTCTCAAGGTATCCTACACACATTTATTAATTCCTTAAATTATTATTTTATAAAGAAAATATATACTATGATATAACAAATAGTAAATTATAATACATACATTATAATACATACATACATACATTTTTTTAATAATAAAATAGTATTATTTTGAAATAATGAACTAGTAGCAAAAAACTATAATTTTTAAATCACAATTTTTGTATATACATATACATATATATATTTTTTAAATTAAAGTATTGTATATAATTGTATGTAATTATATGTAATTGAATACAATACTTTAATCTAAAAAAAATATAGTATGTAATTATAACTTTATATTATATATATATATATTTTTATTACTAATTTAATCAATAGAGATTTAATTCATACCATTACTTCCATCATTTCCTATAACGAGTCTATATTTTAATTCCTATCATGTTTTTATATATTTTTTATATATTTTTTATATATACAATAAAATAATATCAAAAATTATTTTATAATTATATTTTATTACTAAGATGTATAAGTATTATTTTACATTACAAAATTTTGTTTTTGCAATGATTTTAAAATATTACTGGTATGTTCCTACAAGTGTGCTAATATTTTGCGGATTTATATCTGCAATGTTTTGTAATGTTGCATTGCAATTTGCAATGTTGCAACGTTTCTGCATTATAGTTGCAATGAACTGTGCTGTATGGGTTCTTTGCCTCCATCTGAAAATATGAGTATTAAAACCTTATTAAATTAATAGTAAAGAGGCTATATGAGTAATGTACTGTTCGTTAAGTACTTTTATTATAAATTAACAATTAAAAATTTTCTTATTTTTTTGCTTGTCTTCAATTATAAATTAAGTTGAATATAAAATATTCAAACTTGATTATATAAATCATTTTGGTGTTTTAATTAATAGTTTATTGATTAGGTTATTCACAAAATCGCATATTTGATAAATGCAAGAATAAGTTGCACATCTCCTAATAGAGATCGAGTTTTAAATTTCGTAGTCAACGAACTGTTAAAATTAAACTCTATAAATGTAGTCACATTACTTTGCAATATGCGACCTTTACAAACATTCAACACGCATATATATGAATATCGCCACACACCAATTGTATACATGAATTCAAATGAAAGTCAAACCAAGAGGAAAACAAATTGATAACATGTGGTTTCAAAACTTTATTGTGGGTTATATGATTCTAGGAAAATAAATACGGTTTTAACTTTTCAGTGTCTGACATAATGTTTGATGGTAATTCCCGTAAAAACTTATTAGTACTAACTAACATATCAAATAAAGAACTTTATAGTTCCTAATATAAAGTACCTCATATTAAGAGCGGCCGCATGTCTCATATCAGAGAATATAAAAATGTAGAGAAAAAGTTTAAGTTTATATCGACAAAGTATGTAATAAAGTGACAAAACTACATGATAAAACACATTATACATATAGTACAAAATCACTGTACTATATAAATATAATGTACCGTGACGTTTTTCGCAGTTGTTGTGATTTTTTCGCGCCGCTTCGCTCGCAACGAAAGCTCCAAGGAAAGACACGAGCTAGCGGTCGCGAGATCTTAACGTCTCTTCACGAGCAGGATAGAAAAAGATATTAACTGAGCAAACCGCTGCGCCAAGCCGACGGATCCTTGGTAAAAATTTTAGGCGCCAGACACGTTAACGCGTCAAACTCAGCGTCAACACAACGGGCCGACTAGTTCGTTCTAAGACAGAGAAGAGTTTAATAACTATAATAGTTCAGGCTGTCCTTTATGATTTCGACAAAGTCGTTCGCGCGATAAATCAAGCCATAAGTTTGCAAGAAATAACAATTTATTATAACAATCTAAAAATTTGACAGCAATATTCGACACCGTACGATTCGACACCAGATTATTCGACACCGTACGATTCGACACGAAATTATTCGACACCGTACGATTCGACACCAGAT
>NW_018021449.1:0-5309 GCF_002006095.1 Pseudomyrmex gracilis | reverse complement strand
CGAATCGTACGGTGTCGAATAATTTGGTGTCGAATAAATCTGTGTCGAATCGAGCGGTGTCGAATCGTACTGTGGTCAATAGAGTATCACCCCAGAAAAGTGGCCATATGAGGAGTGCACCATATCGTTCCGCTCCAAAGGAAGTATTTCTTGGAAATTTCTCCTCCGGCTGTCTCTACTACCGCGCGCCGTTTTCCTTCAATCTCGGGCGGCTGGCGAGAATCGAAAGAGGCGCGCGGTAGTAGAAGCAGCCAGAAGAGAAATTTCAAAGAAAAACTTCCTTTGGAGCGGAACGATACGGTGCACTCCTCTGTACTTCACTTCAGCCGACAGAAAGATCCACTAGCTCGATCTAGCTCAAGAATGGAAAGATCCACTAGCTCGAAAGATCCAATAGCTCGATTATCCCCGTCTATAACATTTTATCTTCTCGTTTATCGTCACCTGAACTTTCGGAGATACCGGATAATATCTTTGTTTTATTGGTGGGTGCTCTCCCACGTCAATGCGATGCTTCTTTAATTTTGTCGCGGCCGGTTTTTCCGGATTGCTCGTGATTTTGTGTTTTAAAAATTTTTCGAAACGAGATTGTTCTCTTTTGTTTAATTCACTAAGACCACAGCACATGGTTGCCGATACAATAGAAGTTTAATTTTGGCTTGGTTTTAGGCGAGTTTGTTTTAATTTTACTTCCTGTTTTTTGGGTGCTTGATCTAAGACCGCGTTTACTCTAGCAGTGGTGGTGTCGCGTGATCTTAATTCCCGTTCTTTCAATATATTATTTATTCCTGCTATGGCAACGGAGACATCCTCTACCAACACAAAAGCATCTGCGGGCGCAGACTCAAAATTAAATCTTTTCTCCAGTTGTCACGAGAAATATCAATTTTCCCGGCAAAATCAATTACAATTCCAAATTCGATAAAATCTATGCTTAAGATACACGATAGCGCAAGAGTCAACAAACAACACGCTTGAATTGATCTTGTCTCCTTGTTTAGCGTGAACGGCAGTGTTACTTCAGCCCTGACTCGACTTATTTGTCTGGTGGCAGTTGTAATACGTCTGCCCTGAGCGGGACGGCTAACAGAACCCGACCGATCTATCTTTTCAGCCAACAATGCTATTGCAGTTGAACCTAAAAAGATTCAACTCGACCGGAATCTACTACCCCACTATCTTGCGATTTGCAATTTGCACACGCAAAAACAGTAACAAGATGGAATTCTGACAGTTAAAAGCTCTCAACGAGACGTCCATTAAATTTTGTTTATTTGACAATTGGGGAATTATACTACTAACGAGAGTCGAGTTTTCTCTTTGGCTCGACTCCTCTACTCGTTTCCCGAGCATTTCGGACACGTTTCTGTTGTGACTTTACCGCATTGATAACAATAGAAGCGCGGCTCCTCAGTGCAATCACGAAATAAGTGTCCGGTTTTGTCGCAATTCCAGCATTTAGCGGTGGCGGTACGAGAAGTTTGAGACATGTTCATCCTTCGGCTTTGATTCATCCTTTGCATCCTTCGACTTTGGTGTTCGGTGAGGCTTAGATCGATTCCATCCTCCGCTACCATCTAACGCGGTTAATGCGATTTTATCGCGTGAATTTTAACTCGAATTTTTCGGCGTTTTGTACGCAAGAGCCGGAAAAGATTTTTCAGGCGTAGGCGGCTTCATACGAGGATTCAGCTCGCGTGGCTAGAGTTCCAGAGTTTTTAAATCTCGAACGTCATCGCGACGTACGACGATTTGTAAACGCAGCAACATATTCCGATGCACGTAATCTATCTTTTCTTTTGACGATCACGTTGGCGAGAGTCGTTTAAATAACGCCGTCATGCATGTCAGAAAATCTGCTACTGATTCCCATTCCCTTGTGTGCGTCGCATAATTTCGTTTTTAAGCATGAATTAGAAATCCGGGTCTCCGAATTTAGTGCGCCACGCGGTTTTAAAAAATTCCTAGGACGTTAACACTAAATATACCAGCTATTTAAATATACGTATTAAAAAATACAAAAAATATATTTGTTACGAATATATATAAAGTAACATAAAGATTCCCAGATTTCAAGAACGTTTATTGCGGAACCAATGAAAAGCTATATCGGATAAAAAGAAGAACAAGCATCGTAATATATCCTCGTCCGAGACGGGAATTAAATCGCGACCCTCTTCTATGCAAAACAAAAAAGTTTCAGTGTCTTCACCGCGCGCGCCAGTAAAAATTTCAAATTCTATTTCCGCATGTTGTTGTATGCGGGAGACGCGGACTCGCTTCACGTAATGCGGAAAGAGTCGGACGAAGAATCTTTCCATGCGCGCGGGATACGAGGGAGTCCCCTAGAGATACGCGTTGCCCTAACCAACGGACGGGCGCTCAGCATCGGGCTACCAGCGCTAAGGTGGGTATCTCCAGCCGCTGAGACGGGTGCATCGCGTCACCTTCAAACAAGGTTGAGGTAGACGATGGCCAATGCACGCGAATTAATAACCGTGCCGCTAATATGCACTCGTTGCCTTTGACGAATAACCCGAATTGCTCAAATTTTTGCACGAAGTAATCGTGATTAAACGCGGAGATAGCCTCTTCCGTCAATTCTGCCGAACTGGTCATGATTCGGAAATACGATATCTACGGTATACCCAAAAACGCACGTTAACGCAAAACAAAAGAATACAAAAAAATAATCAACGAACGCAAAACTTCTAAAGTTGGAATCGATATTGCAATAGGATGTAAACGATACGACATAAACGGCGCGATAGATATATCACGTATGTTAGTCTTACGGTGATCAAAACACGAATCGATGCAAAAGATTTCGACAACACACAAATTTAAACATCTAAACGATCCAATACTATTCTTGACACAATAATATGTGTGATACGATAATATTCACAGTACGATAATAGATACGTAACGTGTGAAAATCTTGAGCCGTTCGTTAAATTCAAAACACGATGCAAACGACGTCGATAATACGAAAAGACAAGCCAAAGATTTTAATAATAATAATTTAATAAGTTTTCGCAATTATTTTAAAAATTAGTTAGGGGAGTATTCGGAATCTTTCATATATTTGATGCAAAATTAGCATCTCATATGATTTAAATAGTTGTAATTTTAATTCTAAAAATCTCACGTGGAAAATATTACATGTGAATATATATGTATTGTGACGTGGTATTCGCGCCGCTCTTTCCCCGTCACAAAAGTTGAAAGATTTCGCGGGAGCCCGGGAAAACGAGCTGAAAAACGAGCGCCAAGATCCTCCAGGGCTTGCATGCATCTGCTTAGAATAGTCTTTTATTTTTATTTTTGTATTTTATGTAATTGCGGCGCTTCACCGTCATNAAAACATCGAGGGACTTTTCGTCAAGGACAACGGCGGTACCCGTACGAGAGAGAGAGAGAGAGCGGAACTGAGGCGCGAAGTCTCACTTCCCGGTCACGTGGAGAGCCAGGGTAGGTAACTGCAGACAGAGGCCACAGCGGAACCTCGGCGCTTTAGCCTAGCGGAACGGGCGGAACGGCGGAACGAACCATCAACGAGTCGGCCTACGCTGAGACGTGCGGTGTTCCTGCCATTCTCCTGCAGGGTTTTAAGGACCCGCTGCTTATCTTATTGCTGCATCCCTTGGATTGCTATCCCGCCCCGCTGCTTGCTGCTTTACTTATGCTGCTGCAAACTAGTTATAGACACTGCGAGCGTTCAAATTTCGCGGCCCGCTGATCCTGCCGCCTGCGAACGAGCTTGCGAGCCGCGCCGCTAATCCTGCGACCTGATTGGCCCCGCGACCTACCCCGCGCGACCTTAGCGCTACACGGGGTATCGACCGCTTATCGAACGAAATCTTCTTGCTCTTAGTTGCGAACAGCTGTGCGAGACACAGGATTCGTGCTGAGACTGCGCAACAAGCGACTTCGCTATTGCTGTGCTGTTCCTTTCCTTGCCCATCCTGTTGGCCCTGAGCAAACATTGCGGGTAAAAGTTGGGTAAATTGTACGGTCGATCCGTTTTTGATAGAATTATCTATCTAGCGGCTTGTCCGTTCGTGCAAATTGTCGTTTTCACGACAAGGACTGTGAGCGTCGGTTGGCCGCGTCGGTGGCTTCTCGACGCCATATTGGCAAAGCTCTTTGTCTCGGTATCCGCCGTGGTTCCGGTTACTGTTCGTTGCTAGTGTGTGAAGTTTTCTGAACCCGGCGTTTCCGGTTCTCTTTACTGTCCGCGGTGTTTTGTGGTTTTTGTAGTCCGGGTAGGTTAAGTTCTTACACCCAGCTACACAAGTTGAAGTAGGGAGTCATGTCCCAGAGGACGCAGCTAGAGAAAGACGTGGAAATGCTCGAGAACGGCGGTTCTCCCCCCTGCGGACCCTCGTGTCCTGTCACTGACGAGGGTTTCTCGCGTGATGGAGATGAGGGTAAAACTGCAGGGAGCAAGTCCATTGTGGATGAAATTGCGCGTAAGGTGGGGTTATGTAACCCCGGAAGAAAGAGTAGTGAGAGAGAGTTAGAGGTGGGGGAGGGCTCTCGCCAGGAGGAGAGACTCCTCCTCCCCAAGAGGAAATCGACGGCCCTTTCGGACACCCAAAGACAGCTGTTGTGCAACAGGTACTTCCCGGGGTCGAGGGGCCCTTTCTTGGTTCACGTGGAAACGTGTAGGCCGAGTGGTCCTTCCCCGGGGGAACAGGACTCTAACTCACAGTCAGGTAAAAAGCAGTCGTCGTTGAGTGTGATCGGGTTAGGTAAGAAGTTGTACCGTCTTATGACGAAACAGTTTGAACATGCCTTTGATCTTAAACTTATAGGAAGAAACAAGTACTCGGTGTGCTTTCCTTCAGGTAGCTGTGCTAATGAGTTTGTTGACCGGTTCGGAAGTGTGTCCGGCTGGATCACGGAGTCTGAAACGTGGACGGCCCACATCCCGTCGTTCAAGGTAGTGAAACAGTTTGTTCTTAGAGGAGCTGACGATGAGGACACGGCCGAGGATCTTGTTGCTGGGCTGAGACCTCCCCCCGGGTGGTCGGGTGAGTGGACCCTGTCACCGTCGCTAGCTGGGGCTATCCCGGTCATCGGCGAGGCGGAGGCCGTTACAACGGAACGATTGGTTCAGCGACCGGGGACGTCAACAGACGCCCTTTTTGATGCCGCGGTAACAGGTTTGGCCGTGGAGGATGTCTGGATGCGCCGACAAGTTATAGACGACCAAAGAACGGAGTCGGACTCCAGTACGGAGTAGGAGGCGACGCTGTAAAGTGCAAAGGACAATCAGTCGAAAAAGTTTTAGTTTTACTTTA
>NW_018021448.1:42946-45924 GCF_002006095.1 Pseudomyrmex gracilis | reverse complement strand
GCCGCCTTCTCTCGTTTCCTTTTTCACTTTCTTCGGAATGGAAACTTAAAGAATTGTTTCGGTTCCAATTTTGCCATTACACATGTTCCGCAACAGATCAGGGGAGCCAACCTTCTTTTTTTTCACTATTTTCACTTCTTTCATTAGTTTCATTAGTTTCATTAGTTCCAATTCCTGTATTTCCTGCATTTCCTGCATTAGTTCGTTCCATCTTGCTTAACTGAACACAGCCTAACAGATTAATACGCATCAACGTCAAATAATACTACTCTCAATGTGTTGAAATAATACCACTCTCATCACATAGATAGCAGCACTAGTAGCCNATATAAACATGGCTGACGGTCAAACCCCCCCCCCGCACTATGGCTTCACTCCCCGCGCCTATAATATCCCTTAATGCTCCCTCCTTTATCTCCATGGGTACATATACCAAAGTGTACCAAACTATAATTTAAAGTCACTCAAACTATAGTTTGGTACACTTTGGTATACGTACCATACGATCAGCGTTGCCGTGGAACTTGCCACACGTGACGTCACGCAGTAGAGAGATAGAGAGGTACGAGTCGTACCTCTTTATCTCTCTACTGCGTGACGTCACGTGTGGCAAGTTCCACGAAGGGGCACGGAGCCATAAGTGCAAAGAAGAAGAAGAAGGCAAGTTCCACGGCAACGCTGCATACGATCGCCAAAAATCGCCTATTATTAAATATGTTACTTTTTTAATTATTGCTTCTGAATGCAGCCGATGAGTGTGGACCAACAAGTACCAGGCATTAGCAGTTCACCACCTTTTGTGTACGATGAGAAATATATGGATTTTGTAAATGAATTACTGAAAGAAGCAGTTACTGATTTCAAGAAAGAAAAGAAATGTATGTAGTTTCAGCTTCTTGTTTTATTTAACAAAAAAAAGTTTTATTTGTAATTTCTTTTATTAACAGAAAACTTATATAGTGAATAAATAAATAAAACATTGATGTAATAGAATAATATTGAGACTTGTTATAATTATTTAAAATACTAACTGCCTTGGATATAGATAAAATTATACTTATTTGACACAGTTGCATAAAAGAATCTAACAGAAAACAGTGTTGTTGAGCAAACTGTCTGTCATAAGCTGTCAAGCAACTTATTAAGATTAAAGTGTTACTAGTATTAAAGTTGGTGATACTTGACATTAGTCAAGTTATATTGATAGAATGTGACCACATGAGCATGCTCATAGTTGAAAGCAGTAAGATATTCTGTATTCCACATTACATTATAACTTCTATGCAATACTTTCTCTTCCCTTAAGTTTTTTATTTTTATTTATGTGGGAGAACAAAAGACTAAGCATTTGAGTTTCTTCTTCTTTTCCTATCTAGACATGTACTTTCTAAGCTTGTCAAATCTTGTAGTTATTTAATAACTTTTCTTTAACTTTACTTTTTCATGACTTAACAGCTTTAATAGATCTATACACTATAAATTCAAGCACATGTGCACAGTCTGCAGTCATACTGAGTGCATTCATTAAAATATCAGTGAAAAAATAAGTTGAAGAAAAAAAGCATCGGCATAAAATAGGCTGTACTTCAAAACTTAATTCCACTATCAGAAACAATTATGAATAACTATTATGACATGATTATTAAAGAATATGTGCAAGCTTGTTAGTGGAGTCAAGTGGGATTTGAGACACAACAGCATTCAACTTGTGGTTGAAAAATCTTGAAACATATTCCTTACACTAGAACAGAAAACAGTTCAGATCTTGTACCCTGCAAAAAAGATTTTTTTAAACACTGTTTATTTGGTGCAAAAAATTGGCTTTGGTGTGTTGAGTTTCTAAGCTTGTTTTGCTCTCTCAAATAATCACAAAAATTAAAAAGGGAAGTAAAAAGTACCAAAGAGGTTAAAAGCACAACGCAGGTTAGATTTAAGAAATTGTAATGTAAAACTTCGCTTTGCGCAGAACCTTAAAAATTGTGTTAAATTGTACATTTATAACCATTATTTAACGTTCATGTGTTAAAACATAATTTTACATTTATGTATCATAGAGAGTTTTACTTTATCAATGAATTAAAAAACTTATCTTATGTTTCAAGTGTTATTTTTTGCGTGAATTACATACATTGCAAATGCATACGCAACACAATCATAATCATTGCTCACATTCTGTCATATTGATAGATTTTTTAACCTGAACATTAAGATATTTTAATGTTTATATTTAACTGTTTACTGCCAGATTTTTCGTTTTATGCACAACCGCATCAAATGAGCATAAATAGAATACTGTTTGAAGTGGAGTCGGATTATTTGTGGTATTCTAAATAATTAACCTGTATTATACCGTATTTTTGATAATACACATTTTCAGTTTCTGATCAAATTTTACTAAAATTATATAAGCTCTTTAATAAAGTATTTGAAAGAGCCTTGGATTTGTATGAACATAAACGTGTGATACAAATTTCCACAAGTAATGCAATTGTAACAGAGCATTGCAAAAATATAAGTGAAGCCAGTTGGTTGATGCAAGTTAAAGGACATTCTGGAGCACTGTATACACTTTTTCCTCGAGTAAATTATTGTATTTGTGCTGCTTACAGGTATAACCTTAGAATAAATTGTTTATCTAACTATATTTTAAAAAGATATACATATGTGTGTATATAATAAAACTTGTTTCAAGTGTTTTGTAATACATTTATAGACAATTTGTGCTAACGAACAGTTCTGCTTTTACTTGTAAGCACATTTTGGCAGTTTGGCTAGCTAGTGTTGACACTGAGAAATTGTTGCATCAACAACTAACACAAAAACAGTTTGACAGACTGATGCTGCATCAATTTTTAAATAAGCAGGATGTCTCCTAATGTTGGAGATTATATATTGATTGCAAAAATAGGATTAATCAATTTAAAAACTGTAATTCAACTATTAAAAGCAATTAATTTTAAAGAGGTATTTAAAATACT
>NW_018021448.1:40257-42861 GCF_002006095.1 Pseudomyrmex gracilis | reverse complement strand
TATATATATATATATATATATACATATATATATATATACATATACATTTATATGTTTTATATAACATTCATATATT
Source organism: Pseudomyrmex gracilis (assembly GCF_002006095.1). Classification (NCBI taxonomy): domain Eukaryota; kingdom Metazoa; phylum Arthropoda; class Insecta; order Hymenoptera; family Formicidae; genus Pseudomyrmex; species Pseudomyrmex gracilis. Next base: position 42,785 of record NW_018021448.1, on the reverse strand, counting down.
ATTTAGATAGCTACTTGCCTAGGCAGTGAAAATGGATTGAAAATCACAGTTGAAGATGCAAAATGTATGCAAGCTAGCGCATATATTCCATCTGTAGTTTTTGATGAATTTACTTTGGAAGAAAATGTGACGTTTTCAATAAGTTTGAACATATTAGTAGAATGTTTTTGTATGTTCTGGCCTACTTCACAAGAGGATTCTGTCACAGTGCAAATGTTTTACAAAGTAAATTGAATACAATCTGTATTATATATTATGTTGATGCAATATATTATTACCTCTCATAGGGCACAGGTTATCCTGTAAGCATTCTAATTGAAGAAGATGGTGTCATAACAGACTGCTCTTTAAAGACTCTCGAAGTAGATACATTATTAGATTTTTATCTTGAGGCAGAAACTGTTGTAAACAAAGTAGTAGTGCAAACAGAATTGTTGAAGGATGTTATAGCTGAACTGGATCCAACTAGCGAAATTGTTCAGGTACAATGAGGTTTATATTTTGGAAGAGATATCACATATTTATATAGAGATATGTATATCATCGATGAATTATTTCTTTACATGATAATTTAAAGTATTACGCGCATGCATTTCAGTTACATCTATCAACGAAAGAACCTTTCTTTAGAATTAGTACAGAAGGTCTAGGTGGTATTTGCCATATCGACTTGCCTCATAACAGCACTTTAGTAGACACTTTTCAGTGTGCGTCTACGGCAACTGCTAGTTTTAAATTAGTGCACATAAAGCCGGCAATGAAAGCATTATCATGCGCTAATAAAGTTTCCCTGAGAACCAACAGCGCTGGGCTATTATGCTTTCAATATATGATTAAAACCGAAAATGGACACACCTGTTATATGGAATATTACGTAAGATTTTGCGTTACAATAACAATATTACTTTTTCAATATTACTCTTCTCTTTTATTTTACTTTTTACTTATATGTTATAATTAGGAAATTATTCAATGTGATAGATAGTATATATTTTATTTACAGATTTCCCCATTAATTGATGTAAACGATTAAATACTCATTTGAAATACGTAGTTAAATAATGAGCACAAAGCTGCATCAGAGTTACTTATTTTTTCTGTATGTAACATTTTTAATTTAAATATAAAATTATATACTTTTGTATATTTTGTCATTGATACTTTGTATTTTCATATATATAATACGTCCTTATTTCTTATATTTCTTAAATGATAAAATTATTATTATTATTTATACTTCTAAATGTATTCTATTTTTCTCGTTCTTATTTTTAACATAAAAATAAAAATAACGAAGATAAAGTTATTCTTTAAAGTTACTTACTGTCAAAAATGGAATAATATTCTGCTACACGTACACACGCACACACGCTCGCGCGCGCGTACACATAAATAAGTTAAAATCAAAGATAGAAAACAAGAAAAATCGTAATGAAAAAGCATGTATATTTCCATTTCATAATTCATAAAAAAGAATATGTTGAAAATAGTGATTATACAACACAACAGGTAATACATACAGATTGCTGTACTTAAAACATAATTTACTAGCGCGAATTTGTTTTATATAAATGTAATATACATAATATTGTAATATTATACATAATATATAAATATTTATTTAAAAAATATACACAAAAATGTGAATGATTAATTACCCTTTGAAATTTTATTATATATATTATATATATATAGGGTATTCCAGAATTGGTGTGACATCTCTCGTAGGCAGGTAGAAGGAGTAAAACTGATTCGAAAAGTCCTGAACCATTTTTTTCTATTATTTATAATAAAGGAGTAATTATTGAGTAAATCAGGCCAATCACCGCCGATTTTTAGCCAGGCGCACGTCAGTGAACCGCGCGGAGCGCTCACACACACCAAGGCGTGGCTCACTGACGTGCGCCTGGCTAAAGTTCGGCGCTGATTGGCTTGATTTACTCAACAATTATTCCTTTATTATAAAGAATAGAAAAAAATGGTTCAGGACTTTTCGACTCAGTTTTACTCTTTCTACCTACCTACGAGAGATGTCACACCAATTCTGGGACACCTTGTATATATATATTATAACGCAATTTTATAACGCATGCATCACATATTATATTTAAAATATAATAAACTTGACTTGAGATTCGTAATCGTGTTTCTTGACTTCGTAGAAAAACTATTGTGTGAGTAATTTTGTCAATTACATTTCTTCAGAGCATATAATAAATCGTAAACACGTCCAATATTATGCATTAACGCATAGATATATACCTCATTTGCGTTTAAACAACGTTACAAGCAATACAATTTACACGTTTTTAGAGTGCTTCAAGATGAACACACATACATTGTGCTCCTTCAAGTATTCAAGTTTGGAACTTCTATTCCTGAAGCTTATAAATTCTTGTGCAGACTATGTCATCAACTTTCATGACCTATATAACAGAAATAAATAACATACTGTTAGTATGTATTTCACACACACACACACACACACACACACACACACACACACACACACACACACACACACACAC
>NW_018021448.1:25698-40127 GCF_002006095.1 Pseudomyrmex gracilis | reverse complement strand
CACACACACACACACACATATATATATATATATAAAAATTATAACTCTCGCAACTCACCTTCTTTCCTTTTTTCTTTCTAGAGAGTATTGTGGCAAAAAGAGAAAAAACATATGTATATATAAGTTTTTACAGTAATGTTCTTTCTCTCTTTGCCACAATAATCTCTCGATAAAAAAGAAAAAGGTGAGTGCGGGAATTACTTGAACGCCAGTATCTCACGGTAGTACACGAGAATTGTCGCTAGACAGATCAATGGATCTTTATTGGTATCATTTTGGAGCTGGGAGTTGCAGGATTGTAAATGTCACGAACAAGAGAAGCGCACGCGATAATTTTGACCGGACATTTGATGAAATCATTATAACATTAGCCGCTCGTGCAACGATCCCTTACCACGACGTTCCTCTACGTAGCTTTTGTACTTTAATCGGCAACTCTCCTGTTACCCACATCAACGACACGAATCAAAGTTCAAGTGCTTACAGAGAAAGGATGCGTACGAGAACGCATAAGCACGTACAAGAGCAATAAATGTATCTTCTAATACAATTCAACCACGTCATTGTTCACATACTTTCTGTGGGATAAGATATTTAAAGAGTTTAAATATCTCCGTTACTTGTGCGTACGAAACTGCGAGGTTTTTGTACGTTTGTATATAACAATTGAATATAGAAATATAACAAGAAAAACATTCTTTTCAAACACTTTTATTTTTTATATATTACTTTCATTTAAATTTGCGCGCAACAAAAATATTGATCTTAGCTAGAACATATATCTAGATCTGCAAGTTCCCAGTGCAATTTTATTTACATTAATCTTTAAGACATTCAGTTCCGCCATAAATTGTAAAATGAGCATAAAACCGTTTTTTTGTTTACATTCCGCCGTTTTGACTTCATACATTTTTAGTGACAATTAGTCGATCACTAACAGAACTGCGCAATTCTAAAGTTTCATGGATTTTCAAAACGTCGAAACAAAAGTGTATGTGTTCTAGAATTAAAAAACTATCTTATATACATTTCTCACACACATCTGATATGATGTCTCGGTAAGACATCAAATTATTAATTTTCAACCAACTGAAATACAAGTGTTTATTTGTTTATAATCAAAGCTCCAGGAACTTACCTTATATGAAATATAAAAACATAAGATACTTTTGTCTTTTGTTTACTTGATCAAAGATCACTATCATAGTGCCATTTTGATATATAGTATACAACGACTACAAGTATATTACATCGACGATCTAAATCTAGCACCTTGAAATGCGAGTAATGAATATTTCTTGAAGCTAATAAAGTTAGATCAACGCAGCTTGTTATACTGCTACATGTTGCATGTTTATATTACACAATAGTTTATTTAATTAATTTTATATAAAAAAATCCAATAAGTATATTTTTTCTATGCATGCACTTACTGCTTTCATTTCTGTAGGTCCGAATTCCCTCTCGATCGTAGTGTTTTTGTCACCCTTTTGCATTTGGACGAGTTTGTTACCTTCCAGAGTGCACACGCTCTTTACTTTCCTGCCGTCTGCAGTCTCCTCGTCAAACTCCTCCCCGAGCTTAAATTTAATTTCGGTGTTTTTAAAAGTGCTAGTCGTCTTCAGAGTATACACTCCATCTTTTTCCGTTAGTTCGACGGTAGGACTAACTGTCGCACCCATTTTTCGCGTTACCATACCCACTCCTGTAAGAAGGTGGAAAACACACATTTTTATTGGTCTATGCAATAAAAATTCAAATTTCTTTAATGAACACGTACTTGATCACTAAATATGAAACTTGACAAGTACACACACACACACACACACACGCGCGTACATATATACAAATGTATATATATATATTTTATGATTACATATAATTATACACATACTTATGTGTAGACATATTGGGTGCTTTCCAACTACGTACACAGGCGACACTGTGTAACACAGTGTCCATTAGTGTGAGAATGAGCATATCAGTGTGTCTCACTGTAGTTGGAAAGCACCCTTTATATACATCTCTTCGTGGACTGATATGAGTTTTGACTCAAAAATTGCGCATCAGCGTTTCTAGAGAAAATTATTTTTTTTCAAACGCTTATATCTTCGAAACTACTAGAGATTTGTTCAATTTGTCTTTTTTTTGTTTTTTTATCGACGCAGAATCATTCAAACTTTTGATTCAAAAAAACAAAATTGAAAAACATTAATTTTTCGCGGAAATTTTTAATTTTGAAGTCGCGTAGGCCTCAAAATTAGCCAGTCCAACTAGTAGGCATTTTTGAGTCAGTCCACAAAAGGAGATATATAAATACATAATGGCTAGTCTATAATGGGAGTAGGCAGTATAGAGTAAGAAGTAAGGTTCTTGGAGTTCTTTTATTTTTGTCTATACAAGTGATTATTTCGCATTTTTTAACACACGTCTTTCATTGGCTAACAGTAAGGCAGTAGCATAGAGCTTATACTCATGGAGAGGCCCTGCGACCGCAAGGAGGATCGACAAAGAGAGATATATTTTTCTGTTTCAACTGTGGCCACTTCTTATAGAAGAGAATAACAGAGAACACGGAGTGGGGGAGCCACAGTTGAGACAAAATATATATTGAAATATATCTCTCTTTGTCGATCCTCCCGGCGGAGCCCTCTCTATGGTTAGCATATAGGCAGGGCCTCTCCATGAGTATAAGCTCTATGGGCAGTAGGCAGTGCGAAATGGGAATTGTCCATTTTGTTATTCCCGTCGTTTCTTCACTGAAAAATAGAGTCCTTTCCAACTACGTACACAGGCAACACTGTGTAACACTGTGTCCACTAGTGTGAGTGAGACACTGATATGCTCTTTCTCACACTAATGGACACTGTGTTACACAGTGTCGCCTGTGTACGTAGTTGGAAAGCACCCATAGTTTACTCTCTACTCCTACAGCCTTACAACCTTCATTGTAGACTAGCCATAATGTAGCATAAAAAGCATAAATTGATATTGCGTCGCGAGTACTCTATTAGGATAAGTTTTAAATTATAAATCTATTTAGTCAACTTAAAGTTGAAGTAAAAAATAAAGTTTTATATGTTTATTTTTTGTAGTGTATTTCTATCAAAAAGTTTTAGTTGCTAATCCTACACAACAAAAATTTCTCATAGAATCTACATACGAAAAGCTTCTGAATTCGGAATATTCTGTATTTTCATGTGTTGAAAAAATTGTCTTTTTCACTCACCTAAGGTTTTCATATACTCATCGAACTTGTCGCTTTTTTGGAGTTTGTAACGATTGCCTAAAATATTGTTTAATATTTCTGACGACATTATATGCAATGTATTATCAATGCTTGTGAGAACGAGACTGGCTAATGACGCGACCGGTTTGTATGTTTATGCGTAGTAGACTGTATCGTAGGTAGACGGAGGTTATCAAAAAATTATAGTAGTATAGTTCATGGTGTATCTCTCAGAGTTAAACTTCAAGGTGAAAGAAGTAAACTTTGATGTTTGACCCCCGACTGAGTAAGCAAGCGCTATTTATAAACTTTGTGACAATTTATAATTTATAATTTCAACACAATTATTTATGTCTGCGTTATTTTATGAATGGAGATTAACTTTGTTCTAATTTTTAATATTGTACACATAATTAAAAAAACCAGTAATATAAGGATATTATAAAACCATAATCCAAGGATATTTAATTGTAATTCATTATGACTACAAAAAAAAAGAGATAAGAGGTTTGAAGGTTACAATGCTGATTTAAAATTAATTTTGACTTATGCTGCACTGCTCCGTCAAGTAACTAAAAACAAGTTATTTTATCTCCATCAGGTGATAACAAAGTTACAAATTCACGGTCAAGTCACGCAAATGTTGTTTATCAGTTTTTATCTTCGTTTCACCGCGCGAAAAAGACAACTAACCATTATTTTTTATGTCGTGCATAACGACACATCGGAGACGTACAAAATGACTCGCGCACGTTTAGAATCGTGCTCTTATTTAATTTCCGGTGAACAGCTCTCAAAGATTACCATAAAAATTACAAATAAAGTGGAAATGATGATAGTCGATAAACAGTTTTCTGCTTGAAACTTTTATTGAATTCTTTGTACGAATTACTGACGATCTACCTATTATTTCTTATTTCGCTCAAAGCTGAACGTGACAATATTGAAAAATAAGCAATAATAAGAAAATAAGAAAAATAAGCAACTTAATTTTGATAAACATCATATATACAGATTGTCATATATCCGTATTTAAAATTCTGATGAAATACAATCAAAATATCATAAATCATAAATTGAACTAATTTTTACAAAATATTATTCATCGAATAAGACTGAAACTGCATGATTCATCGATTTTATAATGCTAGTATGATTGAGTAACAAAGAGAAGAAAGAGACATTGTTTAGAATCTAGCTTTTTAGTTTATATTGTGCCAGTGTCAAGAAAATAATCATAATTATTAGGCTCGAGAAAATGAACATTATGTTGACTTTGTTTAAAAGTCTAAAAATTCTGATTTTAAAAACATTTAATGTAACTTCTTTTCTTTCTGTCTTTTCCTTTATCACTTATAAAAAGAGACATAATATCATTACAAAGCTTTGGGAAATTTTATACAGGTGCAAATACTAAAAGACAATTGTGATTTATTAATCTTGTTGATGAATTAATTCATGTATTAAATTGAACCACAATCAGACAGTCGACATACGATTGGAATTAAGATCGAGGTCAAGGCGTAATTTAACGTATTAAAATGATTATCTTCCTTCTCTCTTCATCAATATCTTTTACTAACTATAAAAAATATATAACAGTTATAATTAACCGCGATTAGATATATGATAATATGCAGTAAGTGTAATCATATGGATAGTTATATTTAAATTTTCAATAAGCAAACAATTATTTAGAATGTACAGTAGAAACATGTAAAGCATTATTACATATTATAATTAGTATATGAAATAATGCTTTATTATATATCCTTGTACTTCTAAGCATATAAGTATTCTACACAAGTCTATAAATTTTCAAAATAAATATTATTTATATATAAGATATATATTATGTATTATCCTTTAGAAGGAAGAACTTTTGAAGTTTGTCTTGTTCACGTGTAACATTCGTAATAATCACGTGCACATATTTATTCACGTTCTTCATGCTAGAAAAAACCTACATGCTACATTGTATTGCAAAAAAAAACTGTGCGTTACTCCTACAATTTCATTATTATAATAACAAAATTTTGTAAATAATATTTGTCAAAAATTGCGAAAAAGTCATTATGCATTTCCACAGTATGTACCTCCAATAGGCAAATTGTGAAAATATTACACAAATATGACATCATGAGTGACGACGACTCTTGCATTTCTTCATATGCAATCATATTTCTACATATTTTGAACATCACATAGCTAAATCTCTTCTCAATTATTGGACAACTTCTTTGTGAAATTAATTTTGCAAATATACTGCTAAGATGATTCGCTATATCGTTATTCTTTTGCCGAAATAGTATTTGGAAAGTAATTTTGCAAACAACTACAAATATTTCAGAAAAGATCAATGTTTTTCATCTATTTCCTAAAATATGTCTGTATAATTGCAAATTACAATTTTAGTGCAAGATTTCGTCACATAATTTTGTAAATGGTTTCCTATCAGGGAAGTATATTTTACTACAAGAATAACGCATATATGTATTACGTGTGAGGTTAATAACACAATTTAAATTTGTATTAAGTTTCTAAAAAACTTTACTCATTTCGAAATAACTAAAGAAATATATATATATATCGCACGCGCGTGCACACACACACGCACGTATATTTTCCATATAACTACACTTATCGTCAGAGAGTTGTATTATCAATACGTCGATATAACAGAATCGAATAATAGAATTGTCTATGTTTCTTGATTATCTTATTTGATACATATACGCGTACTTATTTTCTTAGATTTAAATTGTGGATAGTGCAAGTTTGTCTCATTTGCAATTAAAAACTTTTATTATTTACGATTATTTTTAAAAACAGTAGCAAAGAATCATATGCAAACTGTTATGCATTAATAGTGTTGATATGAACTCAACACAGTCAAATTTAGAGTATCCAATTTGACTATGTGTGTTGAGGATACTCTATAAGAACATATCTTTATAAGATATTTTATAAGAACAAATCTTTTTATTTACATTTGTGATTATAGTATAGATTAATTTGCTTTATGCAAGTACACAAACAGAATTCTTGAAAGGTTGCTATAAAATATGTCTAAATACATTTATACTGAACACATATTTCAACATATAAGAAATGTGCGAAATATTGCGTAATATGTTTAAAATCTGTGGCAGTCAAAGTTTAAAACAGATCTGTATAGATGAAATTATAACTGAACGATTAAACATGACAAAAATGGTGTTTTAACATTAATTTTTTCACGATGATATTTTAAGCATTCTGACTCATGCACATAGTTACCATAAATTTAAAAGGATTATTCAGATTTTCCTTAACAAGATTTAAGTAATATTTTATAATATCAGTTATCTTTATCAAGCAAAATATTAGCATCAGAAGAGAACTCTTATTCACGTTAATATTGAAACATATTCTTGTTTGGAATTAAGATTAAGATTATGACTATAAATAATCAAAACCTAAAAGTCATGTTCGATTACTACGTACCGAGAGCTTTCATAAAGTCGTCAAAGTTCTCGCTGCTAGCGAGCTTGTAACGCTTTCCGAGAAACTCGCTGGACATGATGATTGACCGAAAGAACGATTTTAGTGAAGAACGAAAAGCGGCGTCTAAGAAAAAATTGAGAACCGTTATGACAGGAACCTCGTCAGCTCGACGCGTTTATGTGAACTGAACAGGACCGGCCAGGATGAGGAGGTATGATGAGATACGAAACTCCATCTCTCCTAAACTATTTACCTTTCTCTCTCTCTCTCTATTTCTCTGTCCCTTCCACACTGGTTGTCGTTAGCTTGGTCCGCCTCGATACTAGGGTCGTGCTCCCTCTCTCTACACTTTATTCTCCTTCTCTCATCGAACGCGCCCTTTCCCTCCTGTTGATTCTCTCTGTCTTTTTCGCTTCTTCAACTTCCTTTTCTTCCGATCCTTTTACTCTTACCACCAATGTCCGAAATCTTTCCGTTTCATTCTCGCCCAAATGTTCCCACCACTTCAAAATCTAGTCGCAGCTGCGACATTCACTCTATGATATCCGCCCTTGTACAGTTTTTATTTTCTTCGTAATGTTTTTTTATTTATCTTTGCGCTCTTATGTATGAGTATGATATTAGAAAAAACAAATAATTGAACAAAATTAGCAATGAGTACAAACAACTAAACTTTATATATATATAGATTAATTTACCAAATTTAATTATATTTGTAATTTTTCTCTTTTGGACTTTTTTTCTCTCGAAATACCAATGTTTTACACAAATATTACATATATGTGTATATATATATCATATAACATATATTTTTATACTACACACACACACACACATTATATATATATATATATATATATATATATATATATATATATATATATACACATGTATATATACACGTATACACATATATATGTATATAAGTTAAATTTTCTTAATATAGATAATTCGTTATTTTACTAGAGCAAATAATATACCACATCACAGTCACGCAAAGATATAGAAATTATTGCCGATAATCTTAATAATCATTCATATAATGCGCGATTATTATGATTATCGGCAATAATTTTTATTATACGCTAAAAATATTGTATTGCAAATTGTAAGAAATTCCGGATAATTACTACTTTTCAGTTTTAATCATATATTAAGTGCACTGACTTACTCTCAAGTACATACGATACAGCTAACACGAAGTTCAAGAACAGCACAAAGTCGAACCATCACGTTATTACTTACGCGTTATTAGTCATGCTTAATGTGAGGTACATCGTACCATACAAATGCCCTCTTCTTATTGGTTGATACATCAGCGCGCTTGATTTCGCGACGAATCATTCCCTCCCCCCTGCGTTTGAATAAAAGATTAACGATACTTATATTGTAATCTTTTCACAATTGTGTTCAAATAATAATATTCTGACTCTCAATATAAAACTAAATGTAAACTCTGTTTACATTTTTACAAATAAAGTGTCGGTTCTTAACATATTTAATCTTCTGCAAATTATATATATGTATATATATGTATATATTATACATATAATCAAAAAAAGAATGTTCACATTTTTTTACTTATTTCTTTCACAAGAATTGTTTTTCTCACATTGTACAAAGTACTCCGTTTCTGTACGTTTTCCAGCGGGTATAAGGTTTTTCATGCTCACACAAGAGAAACTGTATTAAAAAAAATTGTGTGCAATTCATGATTCCACGTTTGATCCAGTAGCGTCGATTTGTTTGCGATCCGCAACGCCTACTACGGTCGATAACGGTGCGGTAAAACCGCGTCAACGTTGCCGTAATAACGCACACATAAATGTCGCGTAGCAACACGTGAGTTCCAACATCAACGACAAACGCTTGGCAACAACGCGACCGCGGCGGTGCGAATTCCGCACACTCACCGATGGAAAGTGGTCTCTTATAAACCAGCTAGAGTTTACCGATATATTGATAACTGTTATTTATTTAACAGATGACATTTTGTAAAAACTTGTAACTTGTGACTGTCGGTTTTTTATTCATTTTTATATGTTGTATATGTGTTGGCAATTTTTTCCATTGCTGCAACAATACTGTTTACTTATTATCAGTGTCTTGCACGTGTTTATTTTTTACAAAAAGCTGTAAAAAAGTGTGAACACACATTTTTTATGAAAAGCTGTTTATTTAGTATACACAGTTCAGTAAATGATGAAATTATAACAGATACTTCTAGCATATACTTTATTAATTTTTGTATAATGTATAAAGTGTATTTTCAAAAACATTATTTTAGTAAAATTAGTACTTGATATATACATCACAGATGTACATTACAATATTTCTGACAATATTATGATACAAAAATTTAATATAATCAAATATAAAATTAAACATGTGACAAAGTTTTTATTATATATAGGAGAATTAAGAACTGTTAAAAAACCTGAGAAGCATAAAAATAAAGAAATTTCTACACACGAATATTTCATAGACAGCGTCTACGTGTCTGATCATGTCTGCGCGGCGAGATTCCGCCGTCTTTCGTCCTCGCCAACGCCGTATTGGTCTGGCAACGTCGCGGACGGCATAGATTCCGCTCCGCAACCGCAACCGCACGTTTGCTGGGCCGCCATGATACCAAAGCTGTGCTGGCCGTACAACGGTTTCTCCGCAGTGACGCGCAAGCCACTGCCGACGACGCGACGTAACGAACGTCGGACATACGGCTGGCCGCGTGCGGATGTTATATTGCCGATTACTTTCACGTATTACAATCAACTGAGACCACCGGTGTGACAAAAAAGTTGTTTTACGGCAGGTGGATCACTGCCGAGATCGATCTTTATGCTTTTCTATTTTGACTCCTTCAGGAGGGATTTTTTAATCTTTACCTCAATCTTTTTTTCTTTTTCTCTTTCTGTCTTTCTCTTTCTTCCTCATTTTAAAACACTCTTAGATCAGTACAAATTTCCTGATATCAAAATAGTCCATTTATTTTGTCACATTGTACGCGAATCAAAAAACAAAACGATTTGATCGAGAAGAGCCAAGCGAAAAGTTGAGAGCAAGAAGGAATTCTTGGAAACTCTATGAGTATGTTTGATACGGAAAGGTTTATTGAGGAGATACAGAGGCGGCCTGCGATCTATGATGTGAAACGCGGCGAGTACAACGACCGTAACGCCAAGATGACCGCGTGGGACGAAGTCTGCCAGGTGATGGTACCGAATTGGGCGCACTTAACGGATGAAGATAGAAACATACAAGGTATATAACATGTCATCGCAATTGTAATCGATCCGGATTCCCTTGGCTACGTTATCGCTAAGCAGAAATCCGGAAATTTAGAGTTGGCGCGAATCGATATTTTTTATCTAATGTAAAAAATAACTTACAATATCGAATAATCTTATAATTAGGACATATTAGTGAATAACACATAACATATTGAGTGCTCCATGTTATGTCTTACATATTTGTTTTACATATCACAAAAACTACATCTTAGTTTTATTAATTTAAATTAATATTTCATAATGCATACTTACAAGTGTTCTTATTTAGTTAAAAAGTGTTGAAGAAAGTTTACAGATCAATAATAATTCTTTAAAATCATACTTTGAAATCATGTATAACAAAACTTTTGCTATTAATAGCATGTATTTTTTTCGAAGAAAATTTTTGAAAGTATATAAAGCTCTCTCTCTTTTTCTTCCTTCGCAATTTATTTAATATATTTTAGAAAAAAATTTGCGTGGGAAATGGCGAAATATACGAGACTACTTTATGAAAGAACTCAAGCTTCAAAAATCCCATAAAAATGGACCTGCCGGCCGAAAGCGCAAGAAATATGTGTACTTCGATAGATTACTGTTTCTCATGCCGACGGTAGAAAACAAAAGGTATTAACTTTTTCGTTAAAAGTTATAATCTCGTACGCCGTAACCTTATATAATTTCTTTTTTCAGGAATTCTGCGTCACTTAGCCCCCCGTCAATGAGCCCAACACCAATCATTTGCAAGGAGGAGGAAAGCGAGGGTGAAGTGGATAATCCCGTAATCGAAGAGTACGACGTACCTCTTGCACATGGTGGTTCCGTAACAGGAAACAGGGAGTTTCTTCAAGGGGGTACGCCCTCCTACAAAATGTGTCCGCGTTACTCGAAACAACTTTGTGAAACATCTTTCACACCTTTTGACAACGAGATACATGATATTCTTTCCTCGCATAGTAGTCAACGTGTTACCGTTGACGAAGATGACTACGACAAAATGTTTCTTCTCTCGTTGTTGCCGATCATCAGACAGGTACCGGAAGAAAAAAAACTTGATGTCAGAATACAAATGCAACAAGTCCTTGCTATGGCAATTCGCCCGTCTGATAAAAAGTAAGCCACTTGTATCGTTTTTTCAGCCATGTGATCACGCGCAAACAAAAGATGATTTCTTTTATTTATTTTTACACATTTTTGTGTCCGTTTTGTTTTAATATTTTGAACATGTATATAAATTAGCTTATTTCTTGATATATTTTTTAGGATGGATGTTGAAGTTTAATTTCACTATTCCAGCGTGAGAACTGACAAATAGTATAAAAGTTATTTTTTCTAATGTATTTAATAAGTTATATTTTCTAATATATTTTGATCACCAAGATCATTACGTGTTCGGTAAAGTACTTTGACATATTTTTCAATATAAAGCTTCAATATTGTATAAATATACCGTGATCATGATAATTATAAATGTTGTATTAAAGTACATTTACAACTTAGTTATTACTTAAGGAAATACTCTAGAATATACAACACATAAATTTTATACTATTTTAAGATAAACATTATGAAATATAAATATATGACTGTGATATTAAGTTTTTGACAATCAAAGACATGAAAACAATATGTACTATATGGATGCAATCTCATGATCCAATCAACAAATTGACTTAATTCTTGTGAAATATAAAATATATAAATTCATGTTATCTTCTCTTGAATTTTTGATTTCCTGTAAGTAAAAATTATTACTTCATCTGTATTAAGAATTTAATCAGTCTGAATTAATTATGAAATCTAAAAATATAAAACTGTTTAATAAACACATTACACACAAATTACTACTTTTTTTAAATGTTTATTTCTTACAGATTTTGCTTTTAGAATATAGTAATCATATAAATACTCTGATAGCCAAGTCTATTAAAAAAATATGTCAAGTGCTCATAAAATGCCAGGGACATCAAAATTATAGCAGATCTGTCAAATAAGTTTAGCAGCAAATTGAAAGCAGAAACTGAATAGATCTTTGTCAAAACCTAAAACTTAATAATATCACCTTAAAGAATTGTGACAGATTTGTCCAGAATGTACTTTATTGATGATAATAATTTTAAATATGATATTTGATGCTTTTGCGGTGTGTTGTATTAACATTCATCCATATCAGGCTGCTCTTAAAACCTTGATAAAGCAAGCTGAATGTTCACGAAACGTCAGTATAAAAATGACATTAATGCAGTTCAAACCCAAAATATATCTTCAAATGTTTAAACACAGATCTAATGATCTTACAGATCAATCTTGATCTGTTGCAATAGTGACATTCTGCTTAAATTTATAGGCAATTCATTTGCAAAGTGTTAACAGTTTGTTTACTAGATGTACATCTAATATAATATGATCCGTTTTGTTTGGATTACACATAATTTCAAAATACAATCGTCTGTCTATGATAAAAAGACAAGATGTAATATACATAATAATGACAAAACGAGATAACCAATTAACTCTAATCCTGTAAATCCTCACAATGGTGTCCAAACGGATTTAAAAGTATCTTATTAACTACCCAGCAAACAATTTGATTGTCAGATGTCGATTTTGTCGCCAACTGCCACATCAAATCCATATCCATCTGTGTCCTCAGTAGGATATGGTTTTGGTGAGTTTTGACCATGTCGCGTTTTTTGTGTGTGTGTTAACAGCTTTGGCAGCACACAAAGCATGTTTCCGTATTGTAGCGTTTCTGCACACAGTTTCTGTTGCCAGGTCTGCGCAGTCAGAAATTGTTTGCTGGGTATTTAGTAGAGGAATTTCTAAAAGATAAAAAAATACATAAAAACTGTTATTTCTTTATAGAATATTGAAATATTATTTCAATATAGAATATTGTGAAAAACTCAATGTTTTAATCAATAAAAAAATCACGTCAAATATAAATGGCAGGATTTACTGGATAAGTACCTAAAAAATCGTTTACAGAATTAGAGCACGATTTTCACTTCTGTCACATCATATATACAACTTTCTATCATGTATAATGTATACATCTTGCACAATTTTTAACGAAACACCTTACCATTGTTACTGAAAAGAGAACAATTTGCAAAAAACAAAACCAACAAAAACAAAAAAACGGGATAACACATGTTAAACAGGACAAACGAGACAGATCTCTCACTCAGTGTTGTTAACAGCCATATTGTTTTGTAACATTTGTAACAATTTCTGATTAGCTACTGCGTATTCACGGAAGTAGTGGATTTGGTTTCGTGCACTTGTGGCTCTTGGACCGTAAAGGAAGGTTAACGCCATCACACATAAAGGGTCGTCTACAATGGAGAGTTGTAGGCCGTAACAGTAAGAAATTGACAAATCACAATCGATTATTCTTCTGTACTTTGCCTGTGATTGGTCAATTTCTTACTATTACGTCCTACAACTCTCCATTGTAGACGACCCTTTATGTGTGATGGCGTTAACCTTCCTTTACGGTCCAAGAGCCACAAGTGCACGAAACCAAATCCACTACTTCCGTGAATACGCAGTAGCTAATCAGAAATTGTTACAAATGTTACAAAACAATATGGCTGTTAACAACACTGAGTGAGAGATCTGTCTCGTTTGTCCTGTTTAACATGTGTTATCCCGTTTTTTTGTTTTTGTTGGTTTTGTTTTTTGCAAATTGTTCTCTTTTCAGTAACAATGGTAAGGTGTTTCGTTAAAAATTGTGCAAGATGTATACATTATACATGATAGAAAGTTGTATATATGATGTGACAGAAGTGAAAATCGTGCTCTAATTCTGTAAACGATTTTTTAGGTACTTATCCAGTAAATCCTGCCATTTATATTTGACGTGATTTTTTTATTGATTAAAACATTGAGTTTTTCACAATCTTAAAGAGCCGTCTACAATGGAGAGTTGTAGGCCGTAATAGTAAGAAATTGACCAATCACAGACAAAGTACAGAAGAATAATCGATTGTGATTTGTCAATTTCTTACTGTTACAGCCTACAACTCTCCGTTGTAGACGGCTCTATAGAGAGCATCACAACTAGGATCTCTGTCTTTGTCTCGTCGTCGCTGATTGGTTGAAATTTATACGAGTACAGTCCAGGACAAAAGAACAACGAAAAGTAAAGAATGACTGCATTTAGCAGAAATCAGCGCTCACATATATATAATACTTCTATATTGCTAGTACGGTGCCGACCTGAAGTCCAAATGTTACGGTGCAGACAATATAGTAGCAGAGAGAAACCTGAGAGCGGCCATGCCATTGTAGTTTCTTACGACAGTTTCAGCCGCTGGTTTTAGCCGTATTTCCACAAAAGTGGAACTCAAAGGCCGTTCTACATTAAACGCAAGTCGCAGATCTCGTGGAATTGACCAATTGCAGAGTCAAATCAGCCAATCGACCAACGTGATTGATCA
>NW_018021448.1:21777-25503 GCF_002006095.1 Pseudomyrmex gracilis | reverse complement strand
CTGATAGTAGCCTCTCTCTCCAGCTGCTTTGTGCGCATGCGGTGAACATTCAAGCACGTTTGGGCATTTCTCTTTCTCGCGTTCTTTCCAATGCTTTGTCTCGCTCGCACTCGCTTAGTAGAAGCGCCTGCGCATAATGACGCTCGACTATCTATGCCCATATTTGGACTTCGTGCGTCTCTCTTTCTCGGGCCTCGTGCCTCTCATTGCGAAGATACGCGACTAGCAATATAGAAGTATTATATATATGAGCGCTCAGCAATTGCTAATACGCAGTCATTCTTTACTTTTCGTTGTTCTTTTGTCTTAGACTGTAGTCGTATAAATTCAACCAATCAGCGACGACGAGACAAAGACAGAGATCCTAGTTGTGATGCTCTCTATCGCGGACAGCTCGAACAATGGAAGGCGCGTTCTATATTATAGTTCAGTGACCTTAAGCACTGAACTCTATATACACTGGAATGCGCATCTCCATCTAACAAGTATAGCGAGACGTGGCAAAAATTGATCAGCGCCATTTTTGTTTGGCCTGGTATTTGAGCAAATCAGAAGCGCGTTCCACGCACGGTCTCGCTACAAGTTAGCGACATGAGATACTGTGTGCCCGAGTGTGGGCAGAGAAGTGAAAACGCGTTCCACGCGCGGTCCCGCTACAAGTTAGCGACATGAGATGTTGTGTGCCCGGGTGTGGGCAGAGAAGTGAAAAGAGGATTTCATCTCATAGGTAAGGATTTTAGTGTGAAATATATCAGTTGCATGTATTAACAACAATGTAGGATGAAAATCGGTAGGTTAGGTTAGGATGTTGTAGATAGAAATAATATTTTTTATTGCTTACATTCTTACATACTTTTTATTTTTAATTGCTTAAATATTTACATATTTTTTATATAGATTTCCAGTGAAAGACCCGAATCGAACTCAACAATCGATTGATAGAATATATGCGTTTTTGGAAATGCATAATTGTAAACCAGAAAGCTTAAAAGAGACAAAAAAATCTGTTTTATGTTCCAAACATTTCCTTAATAGCGATTACCTTGTTACAACAAGTAGCCGTATATTATATAAATAAAGAATTTTGTTCATACTCCAACATCCTGTATTTGACTTCATATCGGCCCATTTCCAAATATTTTTTGACTACATTTATTGTATTTTTTTATAATTGAAATGAAATTGTATTGAATTGTATTTATAATTGAAATTGTATTGAATGAATTTTTACAATGATTGAATTTTTTATAATTTGTATTTTTTTAATAATTAAAATAAAACCATTTTGTTTGAAGATACAATGATATTTTGTAACAAGCGCGCGTGTACTTTGTGCCTTTTTTACTATTTTAAAAACGGTAGGTTTTTACATTGTATTAATGGGCAAATTTATACTTATATCGTATTAACGAGCAAAAGTCCTTTTATACATATTTGTTTATTAATTTGTTTATTAATTTTACGTAGGTTTCTTACTACAAGAAACTTCTGAAGAAACTTTTTCTATTTTGTTACTTTTTCATCTTCGTCATTCACATTGTAGCGGGAAACGCGCTTCTGATTTGCTCAAATACCAGGCCAAACAAAAATGGAGCTGATCAATTTGTGCCACGTCTCGCTATGCTTGAGTGTGTTTAGCCGAAGTTAGCGCTACGTAGCGCTACGTAGCGGCTTTATGTAGCAGTTGCAACTGCTTACAAAAATGGCGGCCACTACTTAGAACATGCTGCGCGTAGCAATACTGTCCAGCAGAAGTAACGCAGCAGTTGCAACTGCAACATGAAGCCGCTACGTAGCGCTACGTAGCGCTAACTTCGGCTAAACACACCCCTTGTTAGATGGAGATGCGCATTCCAGTGTATATAGAGTTCAGTGATCTTAAGTAATTTTATGTGTGATGGCCTTTAGTCCATACGCCATTCGCACGGAAGTAGTGGATGAGGTTAGGGCATAGGATATGACTAGTTGTGCAGTCAAAGCTTCACTGCAAATGTTTTGAAGCATCATTCTATCTTTATTTCTCGTTAAATGTAGAATAAAGATAGAATGATACTTGGAAACATTTGCAGTGAGACGTTGACCGCACCCTAGAGCTGCGTTCCGTTTCACGCATATGCGCGCATTTTTCTATACTATACGTTACATGTACTATAGATAAATGCGAGCATATGCGTGAAACGGAACGTACTCTAGAGTGTGCGTGTCCTATCTTCTTCTTCTTCTTTGCTTATGGCGCACGCCCCTGCACGAGAGGAGCAAAAAAGCCAGTCTGAGACTGCATGTACGTTATGCATTAAGCCCGTTATACATTGATCGCAAGCGCAAACGCAAGGTATAGATCTCGTAGAATTGACCAATCACGCTAGTCAATTGGCTGATTTGATCAATACGATTAGTCAATTCTACCAGACCTGTTCCTTGCGTTTGCGCTTGCGATCAATGTAGAACAGGCTTTACATAGGAAGCTTGATTGCAGGTGGTATATCACCGGGAAAAAGGGGCAAAAGGAGCAGGTGTAATTGTGTACAAAAGAGATTTATAAGATCTGTAGGTAAGATTTATATGTTAATCTTGGCAGTATTTACGAATGAAAGAAGAGCGAACATAGCGCAAAAACATTTGGAAAAGGCGACCTCCTCTACACTGTAGAGAGGGCTAAAGCCGTTATGAAACAAATCAATAACTAGTTTATCAGATTGAGTCTTATAAATAGGACAATGAAAAAACACGTAATTGATATCTTGTGTCGGGTGCCCGCACGAGCATTTCGAAAAGGCCAGTAAGCCTTTTTTTCCTTTAAATGAGCATTGACTGTTGTATGATACAAATGTATTCTGGACACTAGTGTAACTAAGGGGCGAGGTAGAACTTTCTTTTTCTTTACTCTAATAAACCATGGTTTATCTAAAAGAACGTGTTTACGCTAAAAGTACTTAGCTCCCCAGGCAACCAGCTGACGTTATAATGACGTTAATATAAAGTCAGTTTTTGACCAGTTCGACGTTAGTTTATGACGTGATATTAACGTAATGACAACGTGAGTTTGTCTCGTCAAAAATGACGACAGGTTAATGACGTTTACTTACGTCATTAATCTGACGTAACGTGATTAACGTGACATCCCACATAACACGTAATATTACTGCAATATCACACACAATATTGCTTTTCTATATTGCAATATTACACTCTAATATAATAGAAATATTACCGTAATGTTAATGTAATGTATCGCAATAATATTAAAATGTCCGCCAAAATGCATCATAGTAATATTACAATGATATGTAAAAAGAACTAATAGTACATCGTAAGAGGAGAATTAATTTGAGATTTCACTCGTATTAATCTCTATGGAGTCCTGAGATTCAGTTTGTCGATCAATTAATTAACTCAGTGAAAGGTATTAGGTCCGAAAAAAATCCTGAGGTGATGGTGAGATTTGAACTCGAGACCTCCATATTTGCAGCCTCTGCACTCAGTCCGCAAGACCACTTGTTCTTTACTTAAAATGTATTTCTTTTCTCTGCTTATTCTCAAGCTATTCTACGCATTTCATTTATTATTTATTTAAATTATTATTTTATTTGTAATAAAAAAATATTTTAAATAAGTAATTACAAATATTGCACTGCAATATGTTTAATAAAATAATAACTTAAATAAGTAATAAATTAAAAATATTGCAGTGCAATATTTTTAATAAAATGCCTGCAACAATGGATA
>NW_018021448.1:10608-20976 GCF_002006095.1 Pseudomyrmex gracilis | reverse complement strand
TGACGTACATACTGACATCATTGTTATGACGGTCAAAATAACGTCAGATTTAGGTCATAATCACTAATTAGTGACAAAAATCACGTATATTTACGTCATTACAACGTCAGCTGGTTGCTTGGGTCTCTTACTGGTCGCGTCGCTGAGTAAGTGTCTCCTGGCCATCTCCACCGCATCGGATCGAAGGGCAAGAAACAGCGAGGAGACATCCAGCTCGTTTTCAGAACTAGGTTCAGGTAGAGTCAGAGAGAACTTTCCATACTTATCTGCCTTTTCATTACCCTGTACGCTACAGTGTCCAGGGACCCATACCAACTTGATTAACACACCGTTGTCTTTTAGTCCAAGGACTAATTCCTTTATTTGACAATAAGTATAGAAAAATAATATAACAAGGTCTGTTTTCGAGCTTTAATGGATCTTAAAGATTTATTTATAAACAAAACGCAAATAAAATTTAGAATTACAAATAACAAACGTTTCGGCCCTTACTTGAGCTCTCTTCAGTGTACAAAAGTAAATATAAATATAAGTAAACACGTCATATCAAAAGGTTCGCAAAAGTAGATGGAAATTAAAAGAAAAGATGATAGATCTTACGTTAGAAGTCCATAGTTGGTTGTATATGTTTGACTTCCTGAAAAGGTCGTGTAGTAAATAGTCACACACAATATTAAAATTAAAGTTAAATCGCTGTAAAACTTACATATCCAAAGTCAAGATCAAACGATGAACAGAGAGTAAAGGCAACAACTTATATAACAGTTTCCCCACCAACTGAAGTCAAAGTAAAACGGTTCTGTTAAAATTTTAAATTTTGGAAGATTTTATTGAGTCAAGTAAATTAAAATAAGAATGGTCAAGTAAATTCGTGTCGTTAATTAGGTTTAAACCAAGTGTCTGTTTTTTAATATATATTGTCTCAGAAATTAATCTTTTAAAAAAATTGCGTTCAAAGTCTAAAATTTTAGTATTGTTCCAATCAAAAATATGATTAAAATCAAGTCTATGTTTTGAAATAACAGACAGTTGTGAAGAGGTTTTATTAGTGTCATTTTTGTGTTCTTTTAATCGAGTTTTTAATTGCCTTTTGGTCTGTCCAACATAAGATGCACAACAATTTATACAATTAATCTTATACCCCGATAGCCAAATGATAGCAGTATGCCAGAAGTATGCACGCAGGTTTAATCAGCACTTTGCAGCAGATTTTACTCAGCTGTGTCATCATAGTGAGTGAATTATGTAGGCACGATACGTAAAGAAAACAACACAGCAAAAATATAGAAATAAATGAAGAATGAAATGACAATAGCACGTTATGCTTCAAATCTGCTACATTTTTTGAGTAAGTTCTGCTTGATTGATGCAAAAATATTTGCATCACGGCATGACATATTTATATTCTTTTTTTTTCTGTTTTTCTGTCGACACTAGTTGAAATAACAGATTATGTTTGAATGCTGGCTACATTGTACTGGCATAATGTGTTATTGCAAACTTTGCAAAATGTGATCACTCAGTCTTGGTTATCTGGGTAAATAATGTAGTTATTCGAGTCATGTTTTGTAGAGTCTTTGTATACTTTAACAATTTTATTTAGTCTGTTGAGACATTTGTAGCTATGATAACCTCCGTTTTGTTAAAAACATTACTGATACATTCAGAGATATTATTAATGTATGGTAAAACAATCAACTTTCTGTCAACAGAAGTGAGAGAACTTATATTAAAAGAGTTGTTGAGTTTCTTAGAAATAAATTTTTTAATTCTAACATTATAATGTTGTTAAAAATGAAATCAAGAGGATAACCATTGTTAAGTAAAACTTCAATGATAAAAGTAATATTTTTAATATGGAAGTCAGGATGTGACAGCAAAATAGCTGGATCAATTAAACTAAAAACTGTGCCTTTTTTGTGGCACAGAGGATGGTGAGAGAAAAATGACAAAAATCTTCCAGAGAAAGTCTTTTTGTGAAACCAATCTATTTTTAATTTTCCGTTCACATTATGGATAGTTAAATCTAAGAAGTTTATGCAATGGTTATCCTCCAATTCGACTGTAAATTTTATTCTGTCATGGTATGTATTGAACTGCGAAACAATATTATCAATAATATGAGTTGGAGCTGCTAAAACGATGTCATCAACGTAAGGAAAATAGAATGGAATTGAATTAAATTTATATAAGACTTTATTCTCGATATCTTGCATAACGATATCAGCTAGTAAAGGAGATAATGGAGAGCCCATAGGGGTTCCAAAAGTTTATCTATAGATGACATCGTCAAACGTAAAAAATGAGGAAGATAGAATAAAAGTAATCGCATTTAAAAATTCGTCCAACGGGATATTCGTGTTTTTTGAGATGTAAGACCATCTGTTTTTTAGACCATTGATAGCCAAATCAGTGGGAACATTAGTAAACAAAGAGACGACATCCAGTGAACATAAAACTTCACCATTAGCAAGGTTAAAATTAGAAAGGCGTTCATAAAGTTTAAAACTGTTGACGACATTACTTCTAGCTAAAGGAAGACTCTTCAAAATAATTTTGTGTAAAAAAGAAGCTAAAGAGTATAAATGGCTGTTGACGGAAGAAACAATAATTCTTAATGGTGTGTCTTTTTTATGGAATTTTGGTAGGCCATATGCCTTAGGCAAAAGAGCGTCACTAGATCTTAAACGATAAAGTGTCTTATTATCTATGTAGCCTCGTGTCAACCAACGTTTTAAAATCTCAGAGAGATTAGATTCAATTTTTTTAACAGGATTTTGTTTCACAATATTATAAGTATTTTTATCATTTAAGAGAGTCCTCATTTTGGAAATGTAATCGTTTTTATTCATACCCGGGAAAAAATGGATTAAATCTAAATAGATCTAATTTAAATCTAACAAGATAAAAAAAATGGAAAACTAGATCTAATTAGATCCAAATAAGATCTAAATAGATATAAAGTAGATCTAAATAGATATAAGTAAATCTATGTAAATTTACACTTTATTTATCATTAGATCTACTTTAGATCTACTCAGATCTACTATATTAGATCTATTCAGATCTGCTTAGTTCTGTTTAAATCTGCTTAGATCTAATATAATAAATCTGAGTAAATCTATAGATCTAAAATAGATATACTGAATAAAGTGTAAATTTACATAGATCTATTTATATCTGTTTAGATCAACTTTATATCTACTTAGATGTAATTAGATCTCTTTTTCCATTTTTTTTATCTTGTTAGATTTAAATTAGATCTATTTAGATTTAATCCATTTTTTCCCGGGTAGTTACAGTAATATTGCCTTTATCAGCACATGTAAAGATTATTTCAGGATTTTCTTTATTTGATATACTAGCGGTGAATGGGTGCCTCTAGGGTCTGTTGATCCAAGACAAATGATTACGCTGAGCGAGTCCGAGGCAACTGCAACCCTTGGGAAACCAAAATCTTTAAGTTCTCTATTCCAGAGCGCAGATAATGCCGCGGGCTTTCGCATCAAAGATAGTGGAATTATTATTTATGCGTTCGTAATGGATGAGATCAGGTTCGTCTGAGACCACAGCGAAACCAACCGCAGGTGGTGTCTCATCCGAGCCTAGGGTCAGAGACTTGTCGGTGAAGAATACTCTGATGAAGCCGTGGTCCTTGAAGAAACTATCAAGATAGTGCTGGGGGTCCTCGGCCCGACGTGCAAGAAATCCAGTGTTGGTGTCTGTGTCACACTTAAAGAACCGGACTTGGTATGGAAGAGCGAGACTTCCCGGGAGTAAGAACTTTTTCACGTCTTTAACAACATGTTGGAGTTCTTGATACATTGTGAAGAGGCCAAACCCATTGTTAGCACAGATAGGTTCCCTTAGACCATATATACTTATAGACACTGCCTGTAGATATGAATCCACGAGTCGAGGTGAAGCAAAGATAATATCATCTACGTGACGTCACATGTGGGCATTTCAGCAATGGCTAAATACGGCCTCGTAAATGATATTATCTTATCTTCAAGGCAGTTATCTGAAGCCGTCTATAAACGTGCCTTTGCTTTGCCCACATGTGACGTCATGTAGATAATATTATCTTTGCTTCAAGATAGTTGTCTGAAGCCGTGTCTATAAGTATATATGGTCTAAGTAGGTTCCCATGCCTTGCAGGTGTCTCTCAGCAGCTGTCTCAAAGGATGGCTGGACCTCGCGCAGACCCTACAAATATATTTACTAACAAGATATTTGTGTCTATATTGTAGGGGTTGTTCGCCTATTACATCAAGCAACACGTTGGTCGGAGTAGTGCGCATGAGACCACACACTACCCTAGTGCAAGCGAACTGTAGACGGTCTAACACAAGGCTTTCGCGTGCTCCGAGAGGGAAGGTTACCTGGCAACCCCATTCTAAGACGGAGCGTACCAGCCCCTTATACGCGGTTAGCAAGATAGTAAGGTGAGTTCTCCACTTTAATCCTGCCAGCATCTTAAGAATGTTTATACGAGGAAAGACCCTTTTTCTTGTCTCAGCTACGTGTTTTTTCCACCTCAGGGAATAATCTGTGTGAACTCCAAGGAATCTGACCGTCTACTCTATGTTTAGCTTAGTCCCTGCCAGGTAAATGTTTACCCTATTCTTCTTTAAGAGCCATTTCATGTTTCTTAGGAGGCAGAGTGAATAGAATGTAGCTACGGATTTACTAGGTGAAACTTTGAGACCAAGAGTGGTTAGATGTGATTGTACTCGGTCTAGGGCCACATTTAGTTGCTGGGCAACAATCGACACAGAGAGGTTAGAGCAAAAGACTACTATGTCGTCAGCGTAGATAAGGGTATCACCGACGGCCGCAGGGACGCGGGACAGGATGACCCAGAAAGACCAACCAACCGAAATCCAGCGAGAAACAGCGCAGAACATCCCATTGGCCGAGGAAAATCGACCAATCACAGAAAAAGGAGTGCCAAGTGGATCGCACGCAGATTCCGGCAGTGCCGAGTGTGTGGATGGCACATAGAAAAGCGGCGGTATGCCGAAAAAACTATTAATTACACGGAAGTAGAGAGCGTTGTCGAAAAAAGATGAAGCCTAGTCAGCCATGTTTATATGAGCCACTATTACTGCCATCTGTTAGTATTTCACTATACTTCGATGAAATAATGCACAATAAAATCACGAAAAATTAACAAAAAAAAACTAATTTTAATAAATAGTAATTATAGATATAATATTATACATATTTATAAGATTTAATAAATATAGGTAAATAAATAAGTAAGGGAAAAAAATAACTTATATATAAACATAATTTACTGTCCTGCAAATAATATTAATTTATTATAAAAATGTCTTTTGCTTACATTATTATTAATATTATTCTGTTTTGCAATATAAAAATATCTTGTCTGTACATATTTTTCTAGCTCCTTTTGTTGTTTAGATTTTCCAATGACCTATTTTTTGCTATACAATGCATCATTTTTATAATTAATTTTTTTCAAAAATAAGTATAAAATTTAAGTTTAGAAGATCCATAACGCTTAATGTTATGTTAATTATTAACTATAAATTTAAGCCTATAGTATTAAATGTAATGTAATGTGTTGTAGATTGCGGAAAACTTATTTTAATTTAATTCTGTTTTACTTATCTCTCTTTCTTTTCTTAATTTTCTCTTTACTAAAAACTTTCACAATTTCTTCCTGTCACTACAGATTAGTACGTCAACGTCAATGTGTTCAAATAATATCGCTCTTATCAGATAGAAAGCAGCACTAGTGGCTCATATAAATATGGCTGAAGGTTGTTTAGAGGTCAAATCCCCCCCGCACCATGGCTTCACTCCCCGCGCCTATACTATTCCTTAATGCTCTCTCCTTTATGGAAGGAATAGTGATAGCAATAGAAATAACGGGTGACGTCCATTTGACCACGGTACAATTGGACACAGTACGATTGCACACGTAATATTGGACACGTACGATTTGACACGGTACGATTGACCACCGTACGATTAACCACATTCTATTTGACGCGAAGAATTTAACACCGTACGATTGACCACGGTACGATTGACCACCGTACGATTGACCACCGTACGATTCGACACCGTACAATTCGACACAGTACATTTTCCGATATCATGTACATTTCAGAAAAATATTTATTTGCATCACATATTATAGTACACATGTTGGCGGGGGGGGGGCTCCGCCCCTCCCCCTGCACCCCTTCCCCGAAAAAAAACCTAACCTAACCCTAACCTGTGTTGCTACTATTATTAATTGTCACGATGCATAGTGCTTGTTCTGTGTCGAATCGTACGGTGTCGAATAATTTGGTGTCGAATCGTACGGTGGTCAATCGTACCGTGGTCAATCGTACGGTGGTCAATCGTATCGTGGTCAATCGTACCGTGGTCAATCGTACGGTGTTAAATTCTTCGCGTCAAATAGAATGTGGTTAATCGTACGGTGGTCAATCGTACCGTGTCGAATCGTACAGTGTGCTATTCTTGCGGTGTCCAATCNTACTGTGGTCAATCGTACCGTGTCTAATTGTACGTGTCCAATAGTACGTGTGCAATCGTACTGTGTCCAATTGTACCGTGGTCAAACGGAATACGCCCGAAATAACACCAGTTTTAAGCCCCTTGCACAATGGAAGGAATAGCGATAGCGATAGAAATAACACAGTTTTTAACACAGAATTCCAACTCGTCGGAAATTTTATCGCTATTGCTTATTCCGATTTTCTGATCTGCATTGATACATGCAGAGAGAAACCTGAGAGCGGCCATCTTATAGTAATTTTTTACGACGGTTTCAGCCGCTGGTTTTAGCCGTATTTTCACAAAAGTGGAACTCAAAGGCCGTTCTACATTAAACGCAAGTCGCTGATCTCGTGGAATTGACCAATTGCAGAGTCAAATCAGCCAATCGACCAACGTGATTGATCAGTTCCACGAGATCTGCGACTTGCGTTTAATGTAAAACGGCCTTTGAGTTCCACTTTTGTGGAAATACGGCTAAAACCAGCGGCTGAAACCGTCGTAAAAAATTACAATAGGATGGCCGCTCTCAGATTTCTCTCTGATACATGTGTAGTTTTGTATGTTAGATTCCGCTGTTCCTACCTTTATTTTTAAATATAAACTCTTTAAAACTTTTGTTATTTCTATCGCTATCGCTATTCCATCCATTGTGCAAGAGGCTTTAAAGAGTTTATATTTATAAATAACGCTAGGAACAGCGGAATCTAACATATAAAAATACACATGTATCAATGCAGATCAGAAAACGAAATAAGCAATAGCAATAAATTTTCCGACGAGTTGGAATTCTGTGCGTATTGCTTATTGCTATCACTATTCTCTCGCATTGTGCAAGAGGCTTAAGCTTTAGTGGAACCCTTAGGCGTAGCGCAGCGCGAAGAGTGTAAAAGAGGCGTTGCGGGTAAAGCCGGGTTAAGGCGCACGTGCCTGCGCAGTGGAAATGCACAGACGTTCAAATGCCGGTTTAAGGCAACAGTGCAATTTTTTGTTTTATTTTAATCATGCGTGTCGTGCTTAAAGCAACTTATAGTACTCAAAAATATATAGGTTTAATTATTTTAATCAAAATTTGAATTTTTTGATTTTTTGTTTTTTAGCCACCGCAAAAAGTGTGTGGATATAGCCATAAATGGCACTAGTTATTTTGCGATTTGAATAACTGTAATTTTCTTAATAGATCGACCCGAAAAAATAGTAGTTAGTGTAGGCCCGAAGACGGGATGATGTAAACAACACACACACATATGTGAACACATGCACACACACATACACACACACACACAAACAAACATGCGTCATTCAAAGAATGAACTGGACAAGTTCTCATCTTTGGATGAACAGTAAAATGGAACACACCCGTTTAGGGATAAGCCGCGTTCACAAGCAAGCGGGTGAGGCTTAACAAACTTGCGTGAACGTGATTGGAAAAGACTAGAAAAAAAGTGATCTATGGATCTTCGCGAGGGAAAGACGCGTTTCGTGTTCGGCGTCGCGAAATAAAAAAGATCCAAGCATTGAGTACGCAAGTATGCTCCCTAAGCATATAATTAACAATCGCGGAAATGTAGTAATTAGTGTAAGCTCATATTTTGTTAAAATAAATGTAATATTCGTAAAATTACATACAAAAGTGAGTGATACTTACCTATCCTGGACGATCCTTTCCCTGGGCGTAGAACCTGGAAAAGAAAGGTCAGAAGGGCATTTCAGACAGGAAGGAAAGACGATGGTGCTGAATCGTCCCTAAACATGCACCTGGCGACCGTGATACCTAAAATTGTAAGTACTTTTAATAAAAGGGTGTAGTTCTCCGGCCACAAGGGCACTAACAGATGCCGGTAGACAAGCTTCGACAAGGGACACATAGACGTTGAACAATACAGGACTCAGGACAGATCCCTGAGGCAGTCCTCGCTCTGTATTGCGTCAAGTCTGTACAAAGATTCCGAACGCGTACCCCTCTAGCTTTCTAAAGCTAACCACTGAGGCCAAGAAAGCTACCATTCGGGGGGGAATCCCGAAAAGAGAGAGCATGACCAACAACGTGGAGAGCACGACATTGTCGAAAGCCCCCTCAACGTCGAGAAACACGGCACCAGTAACCTGTCGGGTGTTGTTAACAACCTTTATCCTAGATACGAGCATAGCTAAGTTATCCGTACAGGAGAGCCCTCGTCTAAAGCTAAACTGGTGGGGAGAGAGAATATTATTATTCTCGATCTACCATTCTAGTCGGCGACACGTAATTTTCTCCATTACCTTGAGAAGGTTATTTGCCAGGAATATTGGTCTATAAGCGCCCTTACGTCCCGGCTTAGGGATAAAGATGACAAAGTAGTTTTTCCATAAAGTTAGATAGACCTGTCGGAAGTACATTAAGTTGAGAAGATTGATTATGTACATATGAAGGGCAGGGGAAAATTGGGAGATAATGAAGTTTGTGATTAGATCAGGGCCGGAGGCCGACCGGATTTTAAGGGATTTTATCACAGAGTAATATTCTTCGGGGGTGATTTGGCTATCCATGTATTCATTGTTAAGGTTGATGTTTAACGGGTTCAGCGACTCAAGAAGTGTGGAGTGGTCCGGGGGGAGAGGGAGGTCAAGAGAGACAATCTTGTCAAAGGCTTTCTGAAAACCCTCCAAGTCGAGGCAGTGTTTATCGCTTTTGTCTCTGGGCTTATTACGTGCACAGAAGGCCTTGACTGTGCTCCATACCGATCCAATATCTGAGTTGGCGTGTAGAGAGCCACAATACTTACAAAAGGTTTGGCGTTTCTTTTTTCTTAAAGCTTTAGAGACCTCGTTGGCTACTTGACAGTAGTTATCGAGGTTATTGATGTTGGGGTGCGATCGGAACTGTGCGGCCCTTTTACGAGAGTAGATGTCAGAGCAAGAAGCATCCCACCAGGGCGTGGGAGGTCTCCTAGAGGCCTTTGAGGTGATTGTGCGGACAGCTCCCGTCTGTAAAAGCGCATCATCACTAAGAAACACCTGTCTCAAGTAAGTATTATCTATATCTTCCGTGGGATTTAACGGAAGGAGGGAGTCCACCCTTTCTTAGCACATGAATTGAAACTCCTTCCAATTCACCTGTTTTATAGAATAATAGGGCCGACATGCAATGCGGCCAGAGAATCTGTCTGAGATAGAGGTGACCACAGGGAAGTGGTCGCTACCGTAGTGATAGTCGCACACTTTCCAAGAACATTGAGGAGCCAAAGTGCCGGAAACTATAGTAAGGTCTATCGCAGAACATCTGGAGAGGTCTGCAGAGGACCATGTGTTATTACCATTATTGAGGTGTGACGGGACGAGTCCCGTCACTTGTAAATACTGTACATAATTTTATTATAATACTCTTTCTGTTTGTAAATAGTGTATTGTTATTCCGATCTTTTTTTCTTTTTGTTCATCAAATAAAATAGGTTTAAGTATAATATAACACACACGCCTACCATAGTTCCGTCAATCTCCCTATACAACTCCTATACCGACGGAGTGACCGATAGTTAGAGGCGCGGGACTATAGAATAAGAGCGCACGTGTGCAGAAGAAGACCTGTGCCGGTACGACACGGCACAGGTGCGTGACACGGCGCGCAAACAACCACGTACCGCACGCCGACCCCGGACGGACCATAGGCCGCTCCGGGGTATAAAAGCCGAGCAATTTCGGCAGTCGGGACCAGTTCCTTTCCCGAGCTCTCGAGGCAGTGTCTCCAAGAGCGATCCTTCCTGAAGCCGAGGCGTAGTCTCGGTGTAGATATCCTGACCGTCCGGTCGAGGCGTAGTCTCGACTCACCCGGTGCCAGAGGCGTAGTCT
>NW_018021448.1:2046-10093 GCF_002006095.1 Pseudomyrmex gracilis | reverse complement strand
CGGCCGTTTTCACGGCCCGGAACATCCTCCGGACAGACCCCCCGTGTATATAAACCCCGTAGAGTTAAGTTAAATATAAGTCCACCGCGCCGATTTAAACACTACCGCGAGTAAGTTAATTATAAGTCCATCGCGCCGATTTAAATACTGCCGCGATCAAGTTAATTATAAATCCGCCGCGCCGAAGTAATCGCCAGCGAACTAATCATACCGCCGATAAAACCTAACCTAATACTAGCCGCGATTGAAATACCGTCCCCACTATAACCCGTGTAAATAACGTTCCCGCTATAATAAAGAGACTAAGCTTGATTAAACTATCGTTCCGTTATATCAAATGTAATAAACTAAATCTACGTGAATAAATCACACTACATTTCAGCATTAATCACACGAGTGTCGCAATTTCGTTCCTTCCCCTCCTCCTGAACCCTGGAGCCGACCGAGCTGTCCGGCAGGCGGAAGGCCGGGCGAAGCCGATAGAAAATCGGCTCCGTTACAGAGGATTACCCAAGGAGTGTTTATTAGCGCATGCTCTATATTTTTTCCTTCTCTGTTAGAGAGGGGGAGTGTGGTGTACCACAGCAGGCTTTTCCCGTTGAAATCCCCACAAATAATGGCTGGCTGGAGTTTGGAACTTATTTGGAAGAAAGTTTGCCAGAAGAAAGGTGACGTAATTTGAAGAGGATCTAGGAGGAATATACAACGAGAAAATATAGAGAGACTGGAAGTTCGGGATAAATAGTTCCTTAACTACAAGTTCCACGCTGTTTTCTTTGCAGAGGTCTAGTAGGTGTGAGATTTCCGGAATTTGATGTTTGGCGACGGCGATGGCGACTCCACCTCCGCGACGTTTGCGGTCATATGATATTATTTCATGGTTTGGAAGAGTGATTATGGAGCCGCCATCGAGGTAGGTTTCACAGACACTTCCGCCATGCAGTCCTGGAGTAGCAGACGGGCCGCATCCAGATTGCGAACCAAAGATTTGCAGTTCCACTGAACTACAGTAAAAGGTTTCATAGTAGTATATGTTGGTAATATGTGAGAATTTAGTTATGTGATTCAGGAGTACGGTATAGGTACTTAAGTAATTCTGCGACAATATTTTGCATGTCTGTATTGTTTAATTGGGAAAGATTTGTATTAGGGGTGACATTTAGTTTTTGAAAGGCAGTGATAAGGAGTTCTTTATCTGAGGTAAAGGAGGAAAGCTCATCCTTAGAGGAGTTACTGCCTGAAGATATTTTTTGTGATATTGAGTCGATGGTTGATTAAGGATCGTTTAGTGGAGGAGGAGGAGGAGGAGGTTATTCCTCCGTTATTGCTTCTCCACTTGGGTGAGAAACGAATAAGGAGAGGAGGTTTTAGAGAGGCAACCTCCGCATAGGACAGATTAGACGTAAGTGAAGAGTCATACAGAGAGCCCTCTGAATTTTCAGGGGAGGGGGAGGATTCAACTGAAGGAGAAGGTTTCCTCGGGTTTACTCTGGTCAACCTCTGTGACGTGGGAGAATCATATTTTTTCATTCCGAAGAAACGGAAGATGTCGTTTTTGGGTAGGAACTCCTTTAGAGTGGGAAAGGGTATTGAAATATTGGATAAATTGGACTCTAGTCCTGAAAGAGTGTTCCCTCCGTCATAAAGACTTGCTGCATCACGAACGGAGGGAACACCCTTTCAGGACTAGAGTCCGTCATAAAGACTTGCTGCATCTCTAACATGACTACATCGACCTCCTCACTGGTCATTTCCGTAGTCATCTTATGTATTTATTACACCAGGTCCAAGAAACAACACTAATACACTTAAAAAATTTTTAGATAACTGTTAAACTTAGTTAAAAAAAGTTTTAACGAACGAAAGTTTTGCAACTCGCACTTAGAAAAAGGCAAGATGGCGTCTCCGGGGACGCATCCACAGGTCGTCAACCCATTAGGACGACTTTTTGTCGTGAAAACGACAGATATTACAATATTCTCACAACCAGAGATCTGAATTTTACTTACAATCCAAGAAAATCCAAATGTTTTCGCTAAACTTATGTAGATCAGATCAAGGAATAGGTAGCTAAAAAAGACTGGGATACACAGGAGATGTAGCTCGTGTGCAGTCTCAGAACGGAATCCGCGCGAGTCCTATAGAAGAGAAAACCATAGACTTATATAATAGACGGAACATTTATATGACGAAGTTGAAGACAACATTAAAGGACAGAGATAGTGCTGGAATAGTTGTCTCTCTCTTTTATGGCTAGTCTACAATGAAGGTAGTAAGGTTGTAGGAGTAGAGAGTAAATTATTTTTTGGTGAAGAAACAACGGGAATTACGAAATTGGCAATTCCCATTTTGCATTGCCTACTGCCTTACTGTTAACCAATGAAAGACGTGTGTTAAAAAACACGAAATAATTACTTGTATAGACAACACGAAGTAAGAGTAAGGAGATCGAACTCCGTGATACAAAAATGGTCCCGATTTTTACGGTTTATTGGGAGGGAATCCGCTCAAGGGAATAGGTTTTTACGGTTGGACGCCATTTGCAAAACTGTGCACACAACTAACACATGTACACGTTTAGTATATGTAACAAGATAGATTACATAAACGTGTACATGTGTTAGTTGTGTACATGCACAGTTTTGCAAATGGCGTCCAACCATAAAAACCTATTCCCTTGAGCGGATTTTCTCCCAATAAACCGTAAAAATCGGGACCATTTTTTCCATTTGCGCGCTATCAAGTTCGATCTCCTTACTCTTACTTCGTGATAGACAAAAATAAAAAAACTCTAAGAACCTTATTTTTTAGGCTAGTATTATTTGTTGTACGACAAAGATTTTAAATATATTGATTGGCTATCAAAAAGAGTTTTTTTTATAAAACTCTGTCTGATAACCAATCAACATACTTAAAATCGTTGTCGTACGACAAATGTAATATTAAGGTATCTTTTCATACAGCAGCACGCTGCGGCAGCAAAACGTCACGTGACTTAAATTTTCTAGGACTGCTTCCGCTAGGTATATTTACTGCTTTTATTTAACCCTTATTCAATGCTATTCTTTGTGTTGATGAAATTATATAGTAATTGCATAAGTATCAACAATAAAATTTTTAATTTTGCTGCTTTTTATTTGGTTGAACTTTGCAAAGAATGGCATCGAGTAAGGGTTAGGTAAGAGCAGCAAATATACCTACCGAAAAGCAGTCCTAGAAAAAGTGAGTCACGAGATGTTTTGCTGCCGCAGCGTGCTGCTGTATGAAGAGGTACCTTTAGCCTTACTCTCATAGAGCTTATACTCATGGAGAGGCCATGGGAACGCAAGGAGGATCGACAAAGAGAGATATAGTTTTCTGTTTCAAGTGTGGGCACTTCTTATAGAAGAGAATAACAGAGAACACGAAGCCACAGTTGAGATAAAATATATCTATCTCTCTCCATTAGTATGAGCTCTATGCTTACTCTATACTGCCTACTCCTATTGTAAACTAGCCATTACAATAAGAGTGGTAGGGGACCAATCACCTTAAGCGCATAGACATATGTTTATGCTACGAAGTAAGAGTAAGGAAATCGAACTTGATAGCGCGCGAATGGAAAAAGTGGTCCCGATTTTTACAGTTTATTGGGAGGGAATACGCTCAAGGGAATAGTTTTTTACGGTTGGACGCCATTTGCAATTTGAAACATAACCTGACCCACGAAGTAAGAGCATATATGTAATACTCCTATTGTAAGATGCGTGCGGCGCGGCGGCGCCACTTGCCGGAAAGACCAACTAGCGCGCCGTCAAGCGGCAGCGTCTCGAGCGAGCGTGCGACCACGTGGGCGCCGGAAGGCACGTGCGACCGTCAAAATTCGAGAGCATTCTAGAACTTTGCGGAGCCAGCGGTTTTTCTCCGCTGGCGAGAACGGGACGGACACTCCTTGTAAAACGGACGATCGGTGAAGATACCCAGGAGTCGCGTGTAGCGTGTGTTTTCGTGCCGTTAATATAGTCGTTTGTCGTGGTCGTGGCTGTTGTCGTGTCGTGCATTGATCTCTGTCGGTCAGACTTGTAGGATCACCAATGGTCCATATTTGTGAATAAAGAAATGAGAGGACGGTAATGGATGTTGAGAGGATTTATTTCTCTTTTCGTAAATCAAGGTCTTGAGAAGGCTCGAGGTTGTAACCAGGCAAGAGCCATTTGTTGATGTCGAGTCAAGGTCAAGTGTCGGGACGTTATGGCCTGGGTTTTCGAAGAACGAGATCGGTCGAGCAGTATAATATAAATAAAGTCGAGTCGGTTATATCTATTCAGGTTATTCAAATTGAAAAGACAAAAATATAAAACGGTGAACAGCCAATCCGGTCCTTTCAGTTTTTCAGAAGTGGGATAAAGACTCGTCGTTAGTTGATTAAAGCAAGTTTGTAGTGACTTATAATCTGAGTGCCGTTTCGGATTAGTGGTGCGATGTCTCGTGTGCCGACGGTGCTGGACAAACAAACGTTGAAGCGAGCCACTTTGGAGCAGTTAAAAAATGAGGCTCGCGAATATAATCTTCCGGAAATCGGAGAACGAGCCGTTCTAATTGATTCAATCTTGGATCATTTAGAAAGAAATGGCCCGGCAGATCTGCTTGCGAGGCGCAACTAAGAACAAACGGGAATTTTAGCCCGGAATCCAGAGCTTCCGGTAGGGAACCGGTGTTAACAGTTGACTCGTTCAGGACCGTCATGGTCGAATTTCAAGAAAACATCGCTTGTCAACAGATGGAAATGATGAAACAACAACAACAGTTTATACTCGAAGTGACACAGCAGTTAGGTATTATGCAGAGAGAGAGAGCGATACCGACGGTTTCTGCCGGTGAGGCCGCGGAGCGAGATGGGCCGACGAGTTTTTCGAGACAGATCTCCCCTGCAATCGACTCTACTCAGAGAAGTGTAGAGAGCTTGATGGGTGGTAGTGCTACAAGTGGATTGCCACTCAGATACCTGAGTTCGGCGGCTCAGAGAACGATAATGTTAATGTGTGGATTAGACGAGTAGATAAGATGGCACAAGTGCATAAAGTGTCGGATGGTGTAGTGCTTCTGGCTGCATCGAGTCGTTTGAGTAAATTTGCACGTCAGTGGTACGAGTTATAAGACGATCCAGTGGTGGAGTCGTGGCTAACCTAAAAAAAGAACTGGTCAAGATGTTTGACAGACGGGTGCCTTTCTACAAGGCGATCCAGAGAGTAGAAACGAGAAAATGGATGTCGACGAAGGAGACATTTGACCAGTATGCTAAGTTGGCTCTAATGAGCAGTTTGGATTTGCTGGTCAAAGACATTATTTATTTAATTATTGGAGGCATAACGTCGGGTTCTTTGAGGGCTACGGCTTTGTCGATGGCAGGCGATTCCGTGGAGGTGTTTTTGGATCGCATGCGTGGTGTCACGGAGGGATTTTCGGATTTGGATAAAAAGTTGTTTGTGCCGTTGACCGCAAATAAAGTGCGCGATGCAGTGTGAAGGAATTGTGGTAAAAAGGGCCACTCACATAAAGACTGCCGGAGTGATATTACATGTTTTTATTGTAAAGGAAAAAGGCACCGGCAATTCGATTGCCCTAGTCTTAAAGACAAGAATAAAAAGGCCACCTCACATCAAGCGCAGTCGGTGCAAGTAGCAGCGGCGGTACAAAAGGAAATCGCGGAGGACCAGTGGCATATGTGACAGAGGCTGACGGCTGCACGCTGAAGCTCTCTAGTTCAGTCATCGAGGTCGACTCAATCGCCGGCGAGACGTGTAGACTCACCGCCATGATGGACACGGGAAGCCCGGTATCGTTTATCAAACACCAAACTCACCTGAAATGTATAAAGCCGAATGGTTATTGTTTTGTTAAGCCGGGTCGAAAATTTGTAAATATAAAATGCTCGCCGCTAGATGTTATCGGTGTGGTTAAAGTGGATCTGTCGTTGCGTTTAATTAAAAATCGTAGAATGTCGGTTGATTTCTACGTAATACGTGATCAAGCTTTTTCGACGGATATAATTCTCGGTAGTGAGTTTATTTGCAAGAAGAAGTTAATGGTAGTTTATAAATTGCATGAGAGGTCACCGGAGGTAAATATTGATTCAGTGAGTTTGTTCGCGCATTTGCCCCTACAAGTGGAATTTGATCTTGTCGAAAATAAACAAAGTAAGTTAACAGATTGCGAAATTGATTTTGATTTCTCGTGTAAGACGCGTTTAATACAAACAATAACGGAAATTGAAGACCAGGATATAGAGCAGATCCACGATGATTATACCGTTAGCGTCAGGCTAAAAGATGAGTTTGTGTATGCGTTTGCATCAAGACGATTTGCGCACGCGGAGAAACTAGAAATACGCAATATTATCGATTATTTATTGGCGAGAGATGTTATACAAGAAAGCGTTTTGCCATATTGTGCTCGAGTAATCCCGGTACGCAAACGAAATGGAAAAATGAGACTTTGCGTTGATCTTAGGCCTTTGAACAGTAGAATACATAAACAAAAGTATCCGTTTTCAATAATCAAAGATTGCCTTACGAGATTATCGGGTAAATCCGTGTTTTCGATGTTAGATCTCAAGGATAGCTTTCATCAAATTCGAGTACACCCAGATTCGACGAACTTTTTCGCGTTCGCGACGCCCGACGGGCAATTCGAGTTTAACCGTTTGCCGTTTGGATACTCGGAGGCGCCTGCTGAATTTCAACAACGACTTATTCAGATATTAAATCCTTTGATTCGGGAAGAAAAGATCTTGGTGTACATCGATGATGTTTTGATTCCGTCTGGCTCTGTCGATGAGAATTTAGAAACTTTGAGAGAGGTTTTAATATTATTAAAAAAATACGGATTTGAAGTAAATTATCAAAAATGCCAATTTTTGCGTAAACGAATAGAGTTCTTGGGATATATAGTTAATGAAGCCGGGATTACTCTGAGCCCAAGGCATACGGAGGCGGTTTGCAACTTTCGACAGCCGACAAATATAACTGAAGTTCAAATATTTCTGGGTCTGGCGGGATATTTTCGTCGTTTTATAAAAGACTTTTTGAGAAAAGCAAGACCACTCCATTTGCTTTTGAGAAAAGAAGTCGTGTTCGATTTCAACGAAGATTGTATAAAATCTTTTGAGACCTTAAAAGGGGAGCTTACGTCTGCACCGGTGTTAGCTTTATACAATCCGGCAGCAGAAACAGAACTGCATACGGATGCGAGTAGTACGGGTCTCGGAGCAGTGTTACTGCAAAAACAAAAAAGCGGGCTATGGCCCGTAGTTGCGTTTTTCAGCCAAGCAACAAATCAAGCTGAGTCACGGTATCACTCGTTTGAACTCGAGATGTTGGCAATCGTCTGTGCCGTGGAGCGTTTTCATCTTTACCTTTACGGTTTAAATTTCACGATAATTACCGATTGTAATACTTTGGTATATGCTATAAATAAAGCTAATCTGAACTCCCGAATAGCGAGGTGGACTTCGGCACTTCAAAATTATAGTTTCAAAGTGTGCCACCGCCCGGGTGATAAGATGCGACATGTGGATGCGTTAAGTAGATGCGTATTATATGTAAGCGAACTTTCTCTAGAATGGGAATTAGAGTTTCGCCAATTGGCGGACGCCAGAATACAAGAAATAAGTCGAGAATTAGAACTACAGGATAGTGATAAGTTTGCGCTTGTGGACGGATTAGTATATAGAAAAGATGGAGAGAGTCTTAAATTTGTGATACCAGAGGCGATGGTCCACTCATTGTTGCGTATTCATCATGACAATATAGCGCATGCTGGGTTTGAGAAAACTTTTCGTGGGATAAATAATAATTTTTGGTCTCCGTCTATGCGTAAAAAAGTCAACGAGTACATAGAGAACTGCTTCACTTGCCTTATGGCGAATGATACGGTGAGACGTTTGGAGGAAGAAACTAGCTTGTACAGACGGCGTCATTAATTCGAAGAATAGGCGCGGGGGTCGGAGGGCAAGCGGGGCGGTTGCTCGTAGCGCCAACGGGCGCCGTACTAACTAACTAGTAGCAAT
>NW_018021448.1:0-1736 GCF_002006095.1 Pseudomyrmex gracilis | reverse complement strand
TATTATTGTGTATACGATTAAATATATGTAAAAATCAAAACATTAAATAATGAATAGAGCAAACTGTGCATAAATAAGAAGAAATAGATATATTATAACAAATAAAAATATGCCGAAAGTTGAATAAGCTTATGTCAGAGGTAATAAAGTTTATTCATATAAAAACAATATTGCGGTGAAACAATTTGATAATATAAAAAAATAATTATATACATATATGATACATAACATAAATATACATATAATAATATTGTTGCGTCCGCAGTGGCGGTTCAGCTCTGTCGCCGGTCTCCGCGATTCGCACTCACACCCGCGGCCAAGAAAGGACGCGGTTTTTCGTTAAAGAACTTTATTACAACTCGAAATACAACGACAATTACAGAATACAGAACCAGATGTTCAAACGCGTCGTGACAGCTCCGCGGTCGCGATTCTTCTCCCTCACAACAACCCTTTCGGTCGCCCGGCAACAAACAGTCGCGCCGAGCGCACGCCGTTCACACGGCTCCCGTGACACACACAAGGTGTCCGCCGCGCAACACTGCCGCAACACTGCCCTCCTCCTCTTCCAGATCGTCGTCCCGACGATCAAAGGAGATCCCGGTCTTCCCGCTCACTTCTGGACTGCTGCCGCAGGATCTCGAGCTGGCCGGGCGAAGAAATTTTCCTTCAGAAACTTCCTCCTTCGGGGCCATTACAGCTTTTCCACCAGTCTTCGGACAGGGGGGGGGAAAGACATGCGTGGACCCACCGCCTTAAAATAGGCACCCCAAGTCCCTGCCTCGGCATTCGCCCACAAGTCCACGGGAAACCACACGTCGAAAACCGTGAACGAGGCAGTCTTCCCTAACAGAGAGTAAATAAAAGAACGTTCCGCGCCGACGACGACTCCCACGAAGAAGCGTCCCGCGCAGATAATGATGACGCGACGACTGCCGAACCGGACGTAACACGCAACTAAACGGAAAAATAGAACGCCAACAACATGCTTCTAAAAGTTAAACAAAAATAAAACTTATACAACATTTAAACGGGTCTCCGACGTGAAAAAAAAAACGCAGAGAGAATTCCTCCATTCAATTAACTCTCTGGTCATCTCGCGTAAACATCTTAAATAAACAAAAAAAAAGAAACACCCACTAATTCTCACAGAACTCCCACCTCTCGCAAAACGAAGCCAATCTATCAGCGTGCACCACCTTACACTTATGTTTTCCCGAGCGACGTATGCAATAAACTACATCACTTAATTTTTTAACAATCACAAACGGCCCTTCCCAATTCCTCTGCAATTCAGGAGCTTTACCCTTGCTTCTGCGAGGATTGAAAAACCAAACCTTCTGCCCCTCATCAAATAGGATATGTCTAGCTTTACGATCATAACAAACCTTCGCCTTATTCGACCTCAACGCCAATCGCTCCCTAACACCCTGATGAATTTTCTCCAATTTCGCCTCCAACTCTCAAATATAATCCTCTGGAGAATCCGAGCAATAATTCGGCGGAGTACCCCGCAACAAATCTAATGGCAAACGCAGATCTCGACCGAAACTCAACTCAGCCGGAGTAGCTCCCGTAGTCTCATGCCTAGAAGACCTATAAGCAAGCAGGAACATAGATACCCAACGATCCTAACTTCTCTGATTCTCATCAATAAATTTAGACAAGTACTGTAGTATCGTCTGATGCTGCCTTTCAACCTGCCCATCCGACTGCGGGTGAAGAGCAGTAGTCCT
>NW_018021447.1:47722-52060 GCF_002006095.1 Pseudomyrmex gracilis | reverse complement strand
GAAACAGTCGTTCTTACGACTCCTCAGTCGTTGTCACGACTCTACCGGCCGTTTTCACGGCCCGGAGCATCTCCCGGATACAAGCGTCCCCCGTGTAAATATCCCCCGTAGGTTAAGCCCGATTATAAATCCACCGCGCCGAAGTCCGTGCCGTTAGTAATCGTCCGCAAACTATTCCGCGCCGATAAAACCTAGTATAATACTACCCGTTTGTACATACCGCGAATGAAATACCGTTCCCACCATAACCGATGTAAATAACGTTCCCGCTATAATAACGAGACTAAGTTAATCTAAAATACCATTCCGTTATATAAAATGTAATAAACATTAACTACGTGAATAAATCGCACTACATTTCAGCATTAACCACACGAGTGTCGCAATTTCGTCCCTTCCCCTTCTCCTGAACCCTGGAGCCGGCCGGGCTGTCCGGCAGGCGGAAGGCCGGGCGAAGCCGATAGAAAATCGGCTCCGTTACATTTGAAAAACGACAAATTCATTTAAATGATAAGATAGTTTCATTAATTTGAAAGTGATACCGGCACACGGCCATGATTGAATTTTTTGTCTTTTTAACCACTCGTATGCCGAACTCTGCTGATTCGGTAGGAAATGAATATACATTATCAATATGCATTAATTGCGTGCCAATAATGTACGGTATTTTATTATGTATCNCAAAATTAACCGCTTCGACCATTGTACCATTATTTAATAAACAGCAACAATTCTCTTCACTGTCGCAATTTATAGAATATGTACTTTTAAGCATTATTTTATATTGTACCGTGTACTGTTTATTAGTATCAAAAAGACCATCANAGTGACGTTTTTCAAAAGTATACAGATTTTTCTTTGGTACATTATTATTAAAAGATACCTCATATTCTGAAAGCCTTCGAGCGATTTGTTGAAGCGGTTTTTCAGATTTTCGAATTAATTTCGTTAATACGCCAATAACATTTTCAAAACAAAAGGCACTGAAGCTATCTAAATGCCCGTATTGCTTGACATCTGCTGCAAGATGCAGCAAATTGTGAATATCATGACTCACGTATTCCTGTCTATATAATAATTCG
The DNA here is from genome assembly GCF_002006095.1 of Pseudomyrmex gracilis. NCBI lineage: Eukaryota > Metazoa > Arthropoda > Insecta > Hymenoptera > Formicidae > Pseudomyrmex > Pseudomyrmex gracilis. The sequence goes on along the minus strand of NW_018021447.1, from coordinate 50,978 downwards.
AAGTTGAGAACAAAATGTTTTAGAAGTTCTTCTGCGTCTGTAACATTTGCAATGTTAGTACACAAAATTGGACTGGCTAAAATTGTTATGGCGGTGTGTAATGTTAAAAAGTGATTGTACAACTCTTTCCGTAAAACTTTCTTTAAAATTATTGGCCCTGTATATAACACAAATTGAAGAAACTAGGTAGCTTTCCATAATTTTATAAATTTTAAAGCTCTTAGTTTCCTACTAAAATAAGTTGGCATGTTTCTTCTCAAATTAAACAAATTCTCTGATATTTTTGTCATATCGTTTGCTGATAATCGTACACTGAGTGGTCCAGACATCCATAAACATATCAATTTACGTATTGCTCCTAAGCACACCAAATGCATATAATCGAGTACAACATTAGTTACTAAGCCCAAATGTGGAATGCGCACAAGATTAGTTTCTCCAGTTTGATAATCGAGACTGTAGGCATATTGTTGGAATAGTTCATCAGTTCATAAGGTATGATTTTCAACCCCAGGAAAACAAACGGTATTCTTAACACGTTTGCCTTCTATTGTGCATTTCGTGCAACTGTCGAACCCACTGTGGTACTTAACTTTTAAAACATACGCTTTTGCCGGTGCATCACAAATCAAACCTTTGATTGTAATATTGTACAAGTCGTTGTTGTAAAGAATACCATTATTTACTAACAAAATTGCTTCATTTATAAACATTTCCAAAAATATAATTATATATTTGAATCGTTAAGTTTGCTTTCTCCATAATATATGCCAATCACATAAACTTCTTTAGAGTCGGCATCGGAACACAATATTGGCCACATGCTTTTTTCTGAAGATTTGGCTACTGTTGTCCCGTCAATATTTATAAACAAATAATTGTTCTTGTCTTCTGTACGTGTCTGTACATGCTTTTTTATAATAGTTAAGACCATCTTTATTAGGCCATTGTGCCAATATTGTCCTTTATCCATTGGATATAGTAGTGTATACCTAGGGGTCTTAAGAAGACACCTATAATCTTTAGGAAAAGTTGTAATTGAATATTTTCTGAGAATTCGCAAAAGTGCATTTACGGAATTNACTGATGGTTTAAATTCTTTGACCCATTCAGTGAAAGCTGTTAAAAATGTACCAGTAGTAACCGATTCTTCAGTTTCGTTTACTTGAAAGTNCAACAGTTCGACTTCATCTTCATGTAACAATTCTTTTGACGATTCGTCATCGCTTGAAAAAGATAGATATTCGTCACTGATGACAATACTAACAACTTCGTTATCTACGGATTTTTCTATTGCCGTCAAATATTGTGTGGAATCGCTATTGGAATCGGAATGCATGATATTATCACAANGAATCATTACAGGCTCTTGTACACTTGTACAATGTGGATCATTATCTTTAGTTTTAAAATAAATAAATAGTTCATCTTTAGAAAATAATGCTTTTTTCATAATTTTATGCAAATCGATTGCAGTTTGTTGTTGTATTAAACGGCGATTATGTCTATCTGAATATAAACGATCGGCTTTCCCGATTCGGTCCATATCCTATATGAAAAAAATATCTATTTGTTAATAATTTATCGGAAAACAATTTTCCACTGCTGTTTATATATACTTACAACTCATTTAAATGTGAGTAAAGACAAACAAAATTTTAGTAAACTATCTTACACTAATAATCCCAGTGATCACGTTGTATTTTATAAAAAGCAATGTTTCTTTTTGAAAAAATAACGGTAAATTTTGACTAAAACACGGTTGTTATTAACAATTCTCCAAAAACAAATTTTCTAAACTATAAATAATGCCATTAAAAGAGTATGAGTCGATTTTAATGTACAATTGCTTATTTGATTCGCGATAATATTCTGCAGAATGCAGAAGACAGAATGACAGATATTATTTATAAGTTAAAAAATATAAAATGATTAGAAACTTTTAATATTCATATATACTTTTGTATAATACCGTCGTACATTAAAATGACATCACATCACAACGTGATGTGATAAAGTTAATGAAAACAGAAATTTGAAAGAGAGACAAAAGAAATAGATACATACCTTTTTGTTTTGTTATATCCAGGCAGCAAAATTAATGACACGCTGCTTCTATATAACAAAAATTTTACTACTGCGACAAGTATTACTTATCTGTAATGAGGTTAATAAAAACAGAAATATAAGAGAGACAAAAGAAATAGATATATATCTTTTTGTTTTGTTGTATCCAGGCGGCAAAATCAATGACACGCTGCTTCTAACAAAACTTTCACTACTGCAAAAATTATTATTTATGTGTAACGCGGGAATCGTAAACTGATGCAGACAAAAAATTAAAAATGCAGCACACCGGCATTGTTTTATCACGTGAATGGTGAATGTAAAACAAATAATGGCGGCAGAGAGCAAGCATATCACCAACGAGTGACCGATGATGGAAGAAATGAATGGGTGCGTTCAGACAACTCAACAGTTGCACATCGGTTGAGAAATAATCACTTCTGATTGGATCATACTTTTGGAACCGCAGCAGATTTTGAAGAACAGTCCTATCATAAGTGATGATCTCTCAACCGTTGAGTTGTCTGAACGCACCCAATGACAACGCAATAAAAATGAGTATAAAAGAGAAGAAGAAAGATAAAGACAGAGAGAGGGAGTTATTTTTGTCTGCATGTAATAGTCGCGTTTAGCTGAACAATTGCTGAGTTGTCGTCTTGATAATACTCAACGTTGATTTATTGGTTCTAAAAGTAAGAACCAATCACGTTCGATTACTACAAAGCAGCTTGTTTTGTTGAACACAGTCAATAAACAAGCTTGTTTTGATAAAAAGATTTTTTAAGAATTATATCTTAATTGCTAGTTTGAATACAACTTTAATAAAAGAAACATTTTTTAATTNATATCATTAGAATAACAAATNAAAGTAAAATAAGTAGATTAGATAAAACGTGAATGATTTTTATTCAAAATTGTTGTTCCAACGGTTTAAAACTGTTTATGGCTAATTAAATTATTTTAAAGCATATACTCAAAATGCAGACCATCTATTTGTACACATATATCACATCACAGATAATTATAAATATAATATTAAATATGTAAAAATGATTGTATGAAGCTTCAAGAATTTTCAAAGAACAATAAATTTTGGCTGTTGAAGCAATAACACTGTTGTTAGAGTGTAAACATTTAAATCCGTTTATTAAACAATTAAATTAGCATGAACGCTTTCGACCTTGTATTA
>NW_018021447.1:43002-44717 GCF_002006095.1 Pseudomyrmex gracilis | reverse complement strand
TTTAAATACAATACGTGTTGTGCGTGTACTTGGCGCCTGTTTTTACCTTTTTTTAAAAAGGTAAGTTTTTAGAGTATCACACACTTTATATTTTGTTCCTTAGAGTATATATTATACTGCAAATTGCGGCAATTTTGCTGCAATATCTCATTAATATTACAGTGCAATATTTATTTCATAATATTATTGTAATAGTGCTATAATATTGCAGTAAAAACTATCACTTACAGTAAAATATTGCTACAAAAATTGTGGTCATTTTACATTAACATGTACTGTACGAAATATTGTTAATATTGCAATAAAATATTGCAATGCGTCATATGTCTCGTAATATTGCTGTAATACTGCAACAATATTACAAAGATACAATAATATATTACTCTGTGATATTACAGCAAACCTGCAGCAATGTTACGCTCTGTGCGGGATATTTCTGAAAATATCAGACATACAGTAACATATTAAAGTGACATACATATAGCTAAGCAATGCATTTCTAAAATATTGCAGTAGTATTACAGTGAGCTATACCGTGCCGCAATATTTTCGAAATAGTCCCGTAATATTACCGTAAGATATATCGTTTCATAATATATCTGAAATATTGTCGTAATATTACAGCGAGATGTATTGTCTTGCAAACTGTCGCAAATGTCGCAGTAGTATTTNAGTGAGATATATTGCCTTGTAATATATCCCAAATATCTCNGTAATATTACAGTAACATATATTGTCTTGCAATATTTCTTAAAAGTCGCAGTAATATTGCAGTGAGATATGTCGCTTTGCAATATATTCTACATATTGCTGTAATATTACAGCAAGATATATCACATGTAATATTGCGGCAATACTGTGGCAATATTTTATCATGATATATCACATTGTAATATTGTCGCAATATTGCTGCAATATCACAATATCATGGTAATATTACTGCAATATTGCAATATTGTTGCAATATTAGTATACAGAATTGACTGCTCGTCTTGTAACGCTTTGTATGTAAGCCAAATTAGCAGACAACTACGCACAAGATTGACCAAACGTCAACGCAATTTTTGTCAAGAATATAAGCGACAGTCAGTGGTCAGCAGGCATCGTAGCGATCTAGGCCACGAATTCGCATGGAGTGAGGTTCATATTCTGGACAACGAACAATTTTACAATAAAAGGCTCTGAAATGCTACATATTAAGATGCAAAAAAACGGCTTAAATATGATGAAAGATACCGAACTTCTTGATCTTGCGTATACGCCTTTACTTATGAAACTTTGCAAATAAGTCTTTACTTGCGATCTCTCCTCTCTTTTTGTTGTTCATTATATATATCTTATTTACTTATTTTTGTATTTTACTTATTTGTATTTTGCCGTTCGCGTAACACGTTTTGCGATGTATCCGTTGTGTTTGTTTGCTTGCGGGAAATTGTCATGACATCGGATTTTAATTTGCCAATTATGTATTCCATTTTTATGATTTAACTATTTATGACTCATATTATACTTTCTTAATTTTTTAATTCTTTGACGTATTTTGATTTTTGACTACTTTTGTATTAACTCTTTTATATCCATGACGTTTAAATGTACTTCGACTATTTTTGTTATCTATTAATAATTTTTGTTCATAATTTCACACTATCTATCTCATGTTCTTATATTTTTTTAAAGTATCCGAGACATGGAGACAATTTGACATTCGGCAAATT
>NW_018021447.1:35290-37133 GCF_002006095.1 Pseudomyrmex gracilis | reverse complement strand
TTTTTTTGTTCTTTGAAATATTTGTACGAGTGTTTCTCGGATTTTTTGTTTTATAAGAATACTTTCGTATATTTATATATGTATGTGTGTATATATATATATGTGTGTGTGTGTGTGTGNGNGCGCGCGCGCGCGCATATATATATATTATACATGTATATGTATAGTTTAAATAACAATAATATTGTAATTATATATATAAATTTTAACATTCTGATTATTGTGGTATAATTAAAAGTTGTGTGATATAAATGATACATACGAAAGATATATATAAAAACACATACATATGTATACAATACTAAATATAATTACAAGCAATTTGTTTATCTCAACTTGAGCATTCTCACTCTTTCTGTGAATGTGCAAAAAAGACGATCCTTGCGAAATGAGTGCAGGCGTTTGTTCTTTCTTTTCCACATTTTTTTCTTTTTTCTTTTACTCTGGGACCCTGTAGCTTCATTTCTGTAGACAATCTTGGCCCCGTCTTTTTGTTTGTAATTGCCGGCGACGTCGCTCGAATTCGAACCCGAGTTTGCACGGTGAGAAGTAAGCACTCACGCGCGACGCCAATACAAATCGCCAATAGTTCTATTGCATTTATAGCTATTTACGACTATAGCTATTTATTATGCGTCTATATAATGTAGAATCTTTTCGTAATGTATAACNAAAATCAACTCTAATAATATACTGAAACATATATGTATATATATTTGATGTTTTCCGGTATTTTAAAAACTTTTAAATTTTTACAGCTCATACTAGCAATTAATAAATTGAAAGAAGCATTACACATATTTTATTGTTATTAATATTATTATGGACTCCTTTTAAGACTGTAAATCTTGAAAGTCTCACGTTGTCATACGCAACAAACGCGCAACGTGAATGTGCTTCCGTATTTTGCTTTAAAGCCTTGGTGAAAAAGAAACGGAATGTATGTCTGCACTCTTACAACCGCTAAGCGGCGAGAAGCGTGCCTAGCCTGTTTCTCATGCGTGACTCGTATGTTCCTTCTCTCTTCCTTCTTCTGTCTCTCTCTCATACATGAACTGCGTTCCGATCTTCACTGTTGGTACTAGACATCTATAGCACATGCGACGTGGAGTATAGATTTGTAGTACTGGCAGTGAATATCGAAACACAGGCAAAAAAAATGTGAAAATGAAATAAAAATATAGAAACACGTAATATTATATATCTAAAAGTTAGAATAAAATAAAATTTTTATATTTATATTAATTTATATTAATAAATTAATATTTATATTTATATTAATATTATAATAAATTTATATTTATATTTATATTAATACAAAGTAATGGCCTATATTGATGCTACATAATCAATACATCTAAAATATTCGACAATCAAAAGTGATAAAATAATGATAAAAGAAGCAACAATAACTTTTCCTATAAAAAATATTATATAGTTAAAAAATATTAATAAATTTCTTTCAGTTATGTTCTACTATAAACTGCCGATTACTAAGGATATGCAATAAACAAAATCTATAAAATGTAATTATTTCTTCTCATTTATTACAATTTATTGTAACAAAAAATTTATCCTGTATTACTTTGGTAACAAACACTGCGTTTCATACATAAAGAGAAACAATATAAATAAAACACCAATGTAAACAACAGTAAAAATTATACATATATACATATATACGTAAATACATATATACGTAAATACATATATAATATATATATATATATGTGTGTTTTTTATATAATATTAAATTTATTATTTAATTATGTTACTTTCAGATTTATTTATAGGCTGCGTTCCAATATTTACTGCTATCTACTAGATAGTACTAAAACTCTAT
>NW_018021447.1:32425-34095 GCF_002006095.1 Pseudomyrmex gracilis | reverse complement strand
TATATATATATATATATACACAGTGACCGCGTCACATCCTCCTTTTTCTTCAGAACGAAGAAAGGGGACCAACTTCGGGTCGGGTATGAAGTGGGTCGTGGTTATATGGCCCCGGTTATCCCATCGGAGTATCCAGTGCCCGTTGCTTGTCCGTGCTGGGTATCGGCGGGTTCTTTGAATGGCCCGAGTGGGTATTTCAAACGTGTGCCTTTCTACCTCTACCCGGGTATAATCATTAGAGTTTTCCGAGGTGACGGAAGTGGTGACGGTGGTACTCCTGGGGCTGCGGAGACTGCCGTCCACGGTGACCGCTGTAGCGGTTTGGGTAACGGAAACCGTGGTGGTAATAGCGGCGCTGGTGGCGACAGCGCTTGTGTTATGGGTGTAGATGACAGCGTCTGGGGCGGTCGTGGCTGGACCGGTCGCGGAGGTCGTTGTGATGATAGGTGGTGATGGTAGTAGCGACCTGGTGTCGTGCCGTTTTTAGTGGCGCTGTCGATCGTAACTGTGGCTAACCTAGCAGGACGGACCTGTGCCGGTCGTCCTGGTCAAGCGTGTGTGGTGGTTTTTGGTTGCACCCGAGAGCCAGTCCCTGCGTGAGCTGTTGTCGTCTGCAGTTTTGTCCGGGCAGTCGGCTAGGTAGATAGGGCCTTGATTACGATGGCCCGGCGAGTCGAGGTGACCGGTTTCCCTGGCTGCGTCGGTGTTTTTACGGTCGGGTCGAGTGGTCGGAGGGAGGGTCGTGGTGAATTGGTTGCTTGGACCCAAAGTGTTACCAGCGGTGATGGCATCGCGGGTGGCCCGGTCCCGGCGCAACATTGTTCAAAGAGGGCCTTGAAGGCCGTGTCGATAGCGACGTCCTTGTGGTTGGGCATCTTATCGGTGACTGACCCGGCTTGTGTTTCTCGCCACGTTTTCACCTTGGTTGGCACGGTGAGGGAATCCTCTTCGTGCTTCCCATTGGTCGTTGTCATTGCGGTATCGGGGTGGGCGGCGCTGGCCTGGTCCATTGGTGCGGCTTGTTCGGTATTCTGGGCGAGTAACTCTATCGACGCGGTTTGTTCGTTGTTTCCGGCAAGTGGACAGAGCTTTATTTGCCTGACGTGTACCATGATAAAAAAATAACCGGAATTTTTAATTTAAACCTCGCGGGCTTATCGGTTTAGAATTCTGTTGTTTGTGTCACGTTGGCAGCACTGTTACGGACACCCATGTCAAGCTTCTGCTTATCAGCTGTTCATTTATCTTTATGACAGTGATTTCTTTACATCAAGTTTTTACGTCGCGGCGATTTTTACAATAGATTCAAAACTTGAACAACGTTCTTGCATTAAATTTTGCTATAAAAATGAAATTAAGTGTTCCGACACATTAAAAATGTTACAAAAGTGTTATAGTGACGATACTCTATCGAAAACACAGGTGTATCAGTGGTATGAACGCTTTAAATTGGTCGTGAGGCTGTTGAGGACGATGCTCGTNCTGGGAGGCCATCGACATCGAAAACTGATGAAAACGTCGATGAAATNCGACAATTGTTGATCGAAAATCGCAAATTGACGATAAGGGAGATAGCTGAGACCACCAACATATTATTCAGATCCGTACACGAAGCTATCCGTAAAAAAAGACCTGCTTTGTGGGGCAACAACTCGTGGATTCTCCATGAC
>NW_018021447.1:27588-32230 GCF_002006095.1 Pseudomyrmex gracilis | reverse complement strand
TAATGGCTATACCAAAAACCGACTTCCAGAAAAGCTTCGAGGGGTGGATCAAACGCTGGCACAAGTGCATTGCAGCCGACGGAGACTACTTTGAAGAGGACAACTTGAATTGTGAAGAATAAACATATACTTTTCTTTTTATGAATAAATTCCGGTTATTTTTTGATCATGGTAGTATATTTCTCGCGGTTTTTCCTTGGCTATCTCGGAGGTTGACAATTACAGAAGACAAAACGCTGATGACCGTGAATGGTTCTTTATACCATGGTAGTAACTTCCCGGCTTTACTCTGGACTTTGTCGGAAAGCTCGTGGTTTTTTAGAAGTACGGTATCCTCCACGCGCGGTCGCCATTCTCGCCGCCGGAGGTTATAATGCCTAGCTTGTCCTTGGAATGCACGGGCTAAGTTAATGCGCGCCAGCTCGTGTGCGGNGCGGAGTTGCTCGGTGCGTTTGATACGCTCGGTGCTCGGTTTATCTTTCCGGTTGGAGGACCTCCCGGGGAACGTAATTCGCGCCCGTGATTCAGGAAAGCGGGGGTATATCCGGTAGACTCGTGAGCTGCGGTGTTCATCGCGAACTGCATCTCCGGGAGATACCTATCCCAGATACGTTGAATACGGCGCGTGTATTGTGCGAGCATGGTCTTTATTACTCGGTTTTGTCGCTCTCTGGGGTTACACTGGGGTGTATACGGCGGGGTTTGTCGGGCNTTGATTCCGACGTTGCAGAGCATGTCGCGAAATTCTCGGCTAATAACCTGCCGCCCGTTGTCGGAGATCAGGATTTCTGGCGCCCCGTAACGTAGAACTACGCTTTTGTAAATGCCCCGGGTTACGGCGATAGCGGTTGCTTTGCGGAGTGNCCGGATTTTCGTTCATTTATTGAATTTATCCTGGGCGGCTAATATCCAAGTATGTCCGACACTCAATCGCGGTAGCGGCCCCATTAGATCGACGGCTACCACTTGCCAAAGGTGTTTGGCGAGAGTGGCGTGTATGCGCCCTGGTGTGCCCTGTTGGGAGGGTTTGTGCTTATTGCACGAGTCGCAGGCCTTCACGTAATTGGCGGCGTCCTGGAACATACCAGGTTAATAGTATGCTTGGGCGAGTCGGGCTAGAGTTTTTGTAATGCCCATGTGTCCGGCGGTGGGGGCGTCGTGGTCTCGCGGAGGATTTTTTCCCGGNTTCCGGTCGGTACGCACCTCTTCCACTCCTCATCGGCATCGTCCTTGTTGAGGGAGTAAAGGATGTGACGGTACAGCTGGTATTGTCGTATGCAGTAATCCGGATGGTCGTCCGGGTTATCTGCAACGGCCTAGTACATACGGCGGTACCACTTGCAATTGCAGCGTGGCCAACGGCGCACGTTTCCTCGGCGGTTTCTACGGGGTGTCGGGAGAGGGTGTCCGCGACCTGGTTTAAGGCCTCCCTTCGGTACCGGATCTCAAAGTCGTACTGCTGTAATTCGAGTGCCCAACGCGCGAGACAGCCGGTCGGACTATCTTGTTTCTGTAACCATTTCAGGGCTTGGTGTTCGGTGATCACCACAAAATGGTACCCCTCTAGATACGCGCGCATTTTCCGGATTTCCCAAACTACAGCGAGGCACTCCTTCTCGGTCACGCTGTAGTTTTTTTCTGCGCCGTTGATGGTACGGCTCGCGTACGCGACTACTCGTTCCTGCTCGTTGTCGTATTGGGTTAGCACGGCCCCAAGCTCGGTTTCAGAGGCATCGGTTTGCAAAAAGAACGTTTTATTGAAGTCGGGGCACGCTAAGACCGGCGCGGTGGTTAACGCGTTTTTTAGCGAAGTGAACGTCTCTTGTTCTTCCTCTGTCCATTTGCCTTTTTGCAGGTTAATTGTGTGAGCGGTCGGGCGCGTTCCGAGAAGTTCTCGATGAATCGGCGGTACCACGAGAGCATCCCCAAAACCTGGCGTATTTCGCGTACGTTTCGCNGCGGCGGAATGCGTGTGATGGCTTCCGTTTTTTCGGGGTCGGTACTAATACCGTCGCGGGTGACCAAGTGGCCCAAGTATCGGAGCTGGCTGGTCCCGAACCGGCATTTTTCCGGGTTGATACGCAACCTCGCCCGGCGGAGACGGCCAAATACCTCTCGGAGGTGCCGCAGGTGGTCGTCCAAGGTCTGGCTCACGATAATAATATCGTCCAGATAGACGAACACGTGTGGCTCGAGTTCAGGTTTGAGATATGGTATTAAGCAGTCGTTGGAATGTGGCTGGTGCGGAATGCAGCCCGAAGGGCATCACTTTGAACTGCATGAGGCCGCGGCCCGGAACGGTGAATGCGGTTATCGATCGGCTTTCGGGAGCGAGGGGTACCTGCCAATACCCGTTCTTGAGATCTATTGTTGACAGGTACCTTGCGCCACGGAGCTTATCCAGTGTGGCCTCTACTTGAGGCAATGGATAGGCATCTTTCTCGATGACCTCGTTCACCTTCCGGAAGTTTATACAAAATCGCGGACGGCCGTCTTTCTTTCTCGCGATGACTACCGGCGAGTTCCACGGGTTGTTAGANGGTTCTATAACCCCGGCGCGTTCTATCTCCTCGACCTCTTTATCGATTATTGCCTGCATGGCAAGATTTCGCGGGCGGTATCTCTGCTTGATCGGCACGGATGTTTTCAACCGGATACGGTGCTCGGTAACGGTATCGAACTTTGGCAGTTCGAAGGCTAGAAATTTTCGGAATTGCTCGGCTTCGTCATCGGGAGTGGTGGCGCACCCGCAAGAGTCGGGTTTTTGGCGCTTGGACAGTGCCGGGATGCCAATACTTAGTTCCGCCATTAGATCCACTCCGATTAGTATGTCCACCGTCAGATCGGGCAATACGCCGAATAGCTGCACAGTCTGTGTCTGCCCGATCTGCATTAGTACGTTGTATCATTCGTGGATCGATGTTTCGGCGCCATTGGCCAAACAGATTGGCATGGCTACGTCCTGGGCGCGGTAATGGTATACTTGAAGAGGAGCCCTCTTGAAAGAGCCCCCTTAGACGGTCATCTCCCCCTCTAGATAGCTTCGCCTCTACAATGAGACCCGGGTAGGAGTGCAGGGATACCGTCTACGTGCACGAGGGCGCGTTACCCAGGGGAAACCGGACTCTGAAAAAAGAGACGCTATCGGGCCAATGCATCTGTGCATACCGATGTGTGTATACAAAAGGACCGACGCACAGTGGGCAAAAACTGGACAAAATTGATAAAAATCGATTTTTAACATTTGTTAAAATGGATAAAATCAAGTATTTTCCATCTTTAAAAATGTCCTGAAGTTTATAAAAATCAAATAAAATATGTAAATTGTCATCATATTACGCATTAAATATAAGCTAATAATGATATTTAATAGTATTTTCTGATAACGCTTATTTATAGCTTCATAATGTTTTTGCCTGTCCTTCCACTTCTTTTACACAATTTATTTGTACAGTTCTTTATATATATATATTGTATCAATAAAAATTTTTTAAATATATTTAAAATATAATTGTCAATTATTTATAAGTTAAATAGCTCATTAGTGTATTAGTTTAATTTTGCATAAAAAAAAGTAAATTTCCGATGCGCGATTTAGTAAGTTTGCCCAATTATGTTTAAACAAACCTAGTATAAATCTTTTTGTTGAAGNGTCCCTTAAATTAAGTAAGAAAACCCGTTTGCTTATTTTTGCCTACTCGAAAGTTATAAACTATAATAGAAGTATTTTCATGTANAGAATTAAAGAAAATATCATAANGAGAATCGAGAAAAGCTATTTATGTAAATCTATTGTAAAAAATAATCTGTAGTTAAATTTATTTATGCATGTGTTCATAATATGTTAACAGATTGTTATTAACAAATTACATTGTTTTTAACAAATATACAATATTTAATGCTAAGAAGACAGAAGTACTGTTTTGATTAGCAAAATATAATATTGGACTGTTTCTCACAGTGATCAATGCTACTTATATGTTTAGTTTATATTTTTTCCGCTAGATGGAACAAAAAAAACTTTAGAACTTGTAAGTGAAATTTGCTATGCTTGTTATAAGTACCGATCTGGCAAGCTTAGTTAAATTCATGTTTTGCGCGTATTCGTAGGTACTGATAGTGTTACATATATATATTTATACTCTTATATATATTACTGTTATATATATTACATATGTACTGTTATACATACAAAGTCATCGAAAAATATTCGACCCCCCTAATATCTTCAGTTAAAATGCATTTTGGAGAAAATGTCTAACAGCAAAGTTGTATGGTTTCAAGCGAGGAGTAAGATGTTGACCTTGACTTTGATCTTGATCATGTCCTTTAAGGTCATTTCAAGATCAACCTTATTTTTTTTAATAGAACCCTCTAAATTTTATTACATATTTTTATTGCTTATCTCAAAAGCTTTCCAAAACACTGTAACAAGACATTTTTTCATTAAGTACTTTTTGAGTTATAAAGGTTTGAAGTTAACAATTTTTTGACACAAAATGTAAAATATCTTGTAAAATATTATTTAGTTTTCAGTAATCATAACCTTAATACTTTTGTGGAGTTAAGACAGTTAAGACAAGAGTGGCGTGTGGGTCCGGCCAGTTAAGGCAAGAGTGGAGTGTAATTCCGGCCAGTTAAG
>NW_018021447.1:21635-26116 GCF_002006095.1 Pseudomyrmex gracilis | reverse complement strand
ATTTGGTGTCGAATCGTACGGTGTCGAATAATTTGGTGTCGAATCGTACGGTGTCGAATACTTTAGTGTCGAATTGTACGGTGTCGAATAATTTGGTGTCGAATAATTTCGTGTCGAATTGTACGGTGTCGAATAATTTGGTGTCGAATAAATCTGTGTCCAATAATTTTGTGTCCAATAATTTGTGTCGAATCGATCGGTGTCGAATCGTACTGTGGTCAATAGAGTATCATCCGTGTGATTCCAGCCACTTAAAGCGAATTTCATTCCAATTGGTCAGCTTGGGCAAAATATTCAAGTGTATCAAACAATTTACAACAAATGTTTAAATTGTTGCCCTTCAACAACCTGGCAATGTGCCAATCTGTTATAAACATCTGAAACCGCATTCCGGTACGTTTCCGGCGGTATTAGTTCTATCTCTTGAGGTATTATTCTCTCTCTTAAATCATCTAAATCTTGAGGCTTAGTGGTATAAACTTTACTTTTTAAGTAACTCCACAAAAAAAGTTAAGTGGGGTCAAGTCCAAAGACCGAGGTTGTCACTCAATATGACTCCTTCGCCTTATCCATCTGTCCTGAAAGACCTCATTCAAATATTGACGGACAATGACACCATAATGAGGTGGAGCTCTATCCTGTTGGAAATAAATTTCATCTTTATTTCCACCAGCTATGTCTCGAATAGCTGGAACAATTTGTTCGCGAAGACTGTGTATGCCTGTGCTGTCAAATTGCCTTCAATGAAGAAAGGGCCAACTGGTCTATCATTAAGAATACCAGTCCACACGTTAATTATTTATGGATATTGGGTATGATTGTCTCTTTTCCAGTGAGGATTAACGTCACTCCAGTACCTACAATTGTGTCTATTTACATTTCCAATCAGTTCAAATGTTGCCTTATCAGAGAAAACAATATTATTAAGTAATAGAGGATTGTCGACAATCATCTTCATCATAAGATCACAAAATTTTGCGGTTATCAAAATTGTCTTTGGACAACTCTTGGCACAAATAGAGTTTGTATGGATGCCATTTATTCAATTTCAAAATTTTACTGACAGATGCATGACCGATTTCGTGTTCTAGTGCAACGCGATTGATGGAAATATGGAGATTTTCAAAGAATGACTGTAAAACATCTAATGTTTTATCATTATTTGTTTACGTCTACCAGATCTTAAGCGGCTTTTAACGCTACCAATGTCCTCGAAACGTTGAATAGTACGGATTATAATACTTTTAGAGGACTTCCGTTTCCGGCAGCGAGTTAGCGAGCAATTGTGGATAGCATAGAATGTGATTTTAGTTTTTTGTGTCGAAGTTAGGCAGTGGTTAGAATGTGTGTTGTGTGTGAGTAGGTAAAAAAGCGGTTGGAAGGAGTGGGTATATAGGTGAGCGTAGCGGAGGGAAGGTGTTAAGGAAGGTTAAAAGATGGCAGGGAGCTGAGAGATTAAATTGGCAAAGGGAAGGAAAGTGGTGAGTAAAAGGTGCAGAAAGTGCAGAAGGGGCAGAGGGTGTAGAGCCCTAGGGAATTTCTGGGGACAACATTAAGACGGAGAAAGCTTAAGCCTTAGGGTGGGTAGCAAAAAAAAATGGCAGAGGGAAGCGGAAAAGGGATGGATAAGAAGGTGAAAGTAATAGAGGGGTAGAGAAGAGGGAGGTCGAGAAGTGAGAGTTCATCACTGGATGTGTGGGTGAAGAGGAAAAAGGATGGTGAGAAGGGAAAAAAGAGCGAGGGGGAATGGTTGTTCGCAAAGAGCAGAAAGACGACGAGGTCCCCGAGTGGAAAAGAAGAAAGAGGAAAGGAGGGAGATATAGGAGGGGAGGGGAAAGAAGAAAAAAATGGGATATGAAAGGAGTTAAAGAAGACAAAAAGAGAGATGAGGGTGTATATAGAAAAGAAAGAAGGTGAAAAAAATGGAGAGAGAGCTGGAGAATTGGAAAAGGAGGGAAGAGATATTAAAAATAGAGGGGAAGAAGATGAAAGAAAAAATGAGAGAGCTGGAGAAAAGGTTGGAAGAAAAAGAGGGGAGAGAGAAAAGGAAAAAGGAGGGGAAAAGAGAAGTAGAATTAGGGAACAAATGGGAAGGAAGATTGAGAATGTTAAAGGAGAATATAGAGAGAAAAGAGAAAAAAGAAAGAAGGAGGAGGAATGTTATAATACAAGGAGTTCTAAGGAAAAAAGATGACTGGAGATGGAGAGTGAAAAAGTTTTTGAAAGAGATATAGGAGCGGAAGTAAAGGTAGGCGAAATAAGGAGGATAACCACAGGAAGGGAGAATAAAGGAGAAATGGTGTGCACAAGAAGCAAGTGTGAGATAAAAAGAAGAGATTAAAGAGGAGAAAAGTTTGGATCAAAGAGAATCTGTCGTGGAAAGAGAGGGAGGTAAGAAAAAAATTAGGGATAATTGCGGCGGGGGAAGAAAGAAAGGAAAAAATGTCTGGGTGGAGGATGATAGGATAAAGATGGAGGGGGTTTAGTGGAGATGGGACAAGGAGAAAAAGGGATTGGTTAAAATAGTAAGAAGAGGGGAACAGGGAGAGAAGGGGAAGGAAACGGAGGAAGGGTCGGGTGGGGAGAGAGGAAGATATGGGTAAGAAAGTCAGGGGGAAGAAAGAAGAAAAAAAGGATAAAAGTGAGGAGGAAGAAAAGAACGATGAGAGTGTGAAGGTGGTGTTTTAGAATGTGGCTAGGCTTGAGGGGAAAGATAAAAGTTTTTGGATTGGGTTGAAGAGTTGGGATGTGATGGTTCTGATGGAAACTTGGGTGGACAGAAAAAAGTGGACGGGGACTGCTAAGAAACTACCAAAAAATTTTAATTGGGAGGTACAGTGGGCGGGTAGGAAAAATAAGAAAGGTAGGGCTATGGGGGGGATGTTGCTGGGAGTAAGGAAGGGGCTGGAGGCAAGAAAGGAGAAAAGATGGGAAGGAAAGGATGGGATAATGGTGAGAAAAGTGAGGATAGGGGGAGAGTGGTGGCGGATCGTGAAGGTGTATATAAACGGGGGGATAGAGGAAAAATTAAAGGAGTTGGATGGAGTTGAAAGAGGGTGGATGGAGGGGAAAAATGAAAAAGTAAGGACAATAGTGGGGGGGATTTTAATGCAAAGACAGGGGAAAAAAGTGGAAAAATGAGGTGTGAAGGAGAGGAGGAGGAGGAAGGGAGTAAGAGGTCGAAGGATAAGAAAGTAAACGCGGAGGGAAAATTATTGTTGGAAAGAATTGAGGAACTGGGCTGGGTAACATGGAACGGGGACACAAAAGGAGACAAGGAAAAGGAATAGACTTACACAGGTGGAAGAGGGGAGTCAGTGATTGACTATGTGCTAGGGGAAATAAGTACAAACAAATATAAGGAAAAAATGGAAATAGGGAATCAAGTGGATTCGGATCATCATCCGGATGTGATCTGGATCAGAAGTGGAAAAAGGATGAGGACTGGAAGCAGAAAAAGGGACAGAAAGAAGGATGGAATAAAAAGGATAAGATGGACGGAGGAAGGAAAAAAAATGGATGGAGAAGATGCAGAAGGAGATAAGGGATGAGAAAAAGAGAGTTGAAGAGGAATGGGAAACCATGAAAAAGAAAATAAGAACTGTGTTAAGAGAAAGGGAGGTAAGGATAGTAGGGAGTGGGAGAAGGGGGTGGTGGGATAAAGAATGTAAGGAGAAAAAGAAGGATGTAAGAAGGAAGTTAAGAAGGTGGAGAAAAGGAAGAGGATGTAAGGAGAAGTATAAGAAAAGAAAAAAAGAGTATAAGGCGTTGTGTAATAGGAAAAAGGAGGAAGAAAATAAAGCTTGGGAGGAAGTAGTAAAAATCGCGAAAACAATGGGACAAGTGTGAGAAGTGGTAAATAGGGAAAGAAGAAGAAAGAGAGGAGGAGGTAGTGGGATTGAGATAGGGAAGTGGAAGGATTATTTCAAGAAGCAGTTGGGTGGGGTGGACTGGAAAGTGGTAAGAGGGGAAAGGGGAAAGAGGAAGGAGGGAGAGGAGGATATAGGAAGGGAGGAAATTATAAGGGCGATTGGAAAAGTGAGGGTAGGGAAAGCACCAGAAAGGGATGGTATACCAGCAGAGGTGTGGAAGTTTAGAGGAAGAATTATGCAGGAATAAGTGTGGAATATATGTAGGAAGATTTGGGCAGGAGAGGGGTGGATCGATGAATGGAATGAGGAAATAGTGGTGCCAGTGCTGAAAAAAGAGAGAGAAATAAGGTAGAGGAGTATAGGGGGGTGACATTGGCCGGATCATTGTATAAAGTACTCTGGAATAATGCATTGATAAATAGGAACTAAATTCCAACATAGCGTCTAGTTAAAACTCTAAAAACTTACCTTTTTTAAAAAAAGGTAAAAACAGGCGCCAAGTACACGCACAACACGTATTGTATTTAAATTAAATTATTTTTTTATTTATACTCCAAAACCTTCTTTCTCTATAAAACCTGTTTTACAACATTTATATACTACAAAACA
>NW_018021447.1:19415-20750 GCF_002006095.1 Pseudomyrmex gracilis | reverse complement strand
TGTTTTGTAGTATATAAATGTTGTAAAACAGGTTTTATAGAGAAAGAAGGTTTTGGAGTATAAATAAAAAAATAATTTAATTTAAATACAATACGTGTTGTGCGTGTACTTGGCGCCTGTTTTTACCTTTTTTTAAAAAAGGTAAGTTTTTAGAGTTTTAACTAGACGCTATGTTGGAATTTAGTTCCTATTTATCAATGCATTATTCCAGAGCCACAAATGTTGGTACCACCAGAGAGAAGCCTGAGAGCGGCCATGCCGTAGTTTTGTAGTTTCTTACGACGGTTTCAGCCGCTGGTTTTAGCCGTATTTCCACAAAAGTGGAACTTTAAGATTTTCTACGCAAGGCAAAGTCATTTCTTACATCAATGAGTGCTTTATATAAAAAGTGCAGTGGTCATACAATATTTGAAACTTTTTATTGATTTAGAATATTTTCTATTTTACAACGTATAAACAACTTACACAGTTTTATATATTTTATATATTTTTGTAACCATATATAAAAGATTTTACTTGGCGTAACTTAATTTATATACGCGAAATATTTAATCGCGATATACGCGGTAGATTTCCAATAACAGAATTATATAATTAATTCACGAAGAAATTCACTTATGTAGGAAATTGCGTACGAACTTGTTATAATGAAAAGAAAAAATTTTGAATCGCGCACAACCCGACAACACGTCTGTTACACTTGAGAGATCGACGAGATCTGAGGCTACGCGCTGCGCTGTGAATAGAGCGCACGCATCCCTCACTATGCGCAAAAACACTCGCCGGTTGGAAAAACACCTCAGTCGTTGACCATAACACGTTTATTTTTCACACACACATTCTTTTTTGTATTAAAATTTAACATTTATTACATTTCTTAATTCTTTTTAAAAGAAGAGAACATTTATTACATGTCTTAATTCTTTTTAAAGGAAGAGAACATTTATTACATGTCTTAATTCTCTTTAAAAGAAGAGAACATTTATTACATGTCTTAATTCTCTTTAAAGGAAGAGAACATTTATTATATAAAATACATGACAATACTATATGTTACGTATACTATAGAATCATGAGCGCATATGCATGACACGGAACGTGCCACTTGACGCAAAAGATTATTATTTTTCTCTCTCTANCTCACACTTTCTGTCTTTCTACCTTTTTCTTCTTTCAACGCGCTCGTATATGTATGCCATCTTGTGGCAGGCATACGAACATGCACACCATTTGATAGGACGACGAAAGCGAACAAAATTTTACACACATTTTTTTATATTTTAATTTTCTCCGTTTTGAAGCCACAGACCAAAAAAACGCAAGAATATTTTTTTT
>NW_018021447.1:14383-19294 GCF_002006095.1 Pseudomyrmex gracilis | reverse complement strand
TCGCGTATAATAGGCACGGCGTGCTCGCTCAGTTCGAGCGCAACTTCGTTGCGCGTGAACTTGGCGCGAGGCACTACCGTGCCTCTTGATATGCGGAGGTATTAGCAGAAAGGTTAAGGGAGGAGGTGGAGAGAAAGAATTTAGTTCCGGAGAGCCAGGCGGGATTCAGGAGAGGAAGAGGTAAGATGGATAACATTTATGTGGTGAATTAGCTAGTTAGCAGAAATTTAAGTAAGACGGGAGGTGAGTTAATTGCGTTATTTATAGATTTGAGGGCGGCTTTCGACACGGTCAATAGGGAGACTTTACTAAGAGCGATGAGGAAGAGAGGGGTGAAAGAGGGATTAGTGGGAAGATGTAGAGACTTATATAGAGAGACGAGAAACAGGGTTGCGGCAGGGAGGGAGGCGGGCATTGAATTTTGGACAGGTAGAGGGGTGAGGCAAGGTTGCCTGCTGAGCCCGTATCTGTTCAATCTGTTGACGGCGGATATGGAGGACTATTTGGGTAGAAACGGATGGGGTGAGGTGAAGGTAGGGAGAAGAAGGGTTTATGTATTGGCGTATGCGGATGATTTGGTGCTGTTAGCGGAGGAGGAAAAAGGGATGAGAGGGATGGAAAAATATCTGGCGGGAAAGGGTTTGGAAGTCAACATAAATAAATCAAAAGTGATGAGGTTTAGGAAGGAAGGGGGAAGGAGAAAAAGATAGAATGGTTGTGGAAAGGGGAGAGATTGGAGGAGGTGAAAGAATTCAAATATTTAGGGTATGTGTTTCAGAGAAACGGGGGGAGGGAGGCGCAGATAAAAGAGAGGGTGAGAAAATGGGCGGCTATTATGAGTCAGGTGTGGGGGATTGGGAAGAGGAGATTTGGTGGGAATTGGGGTAGAAGGTTATGATTGTTCGACGTATTGATTTGGTCAGTCGTTGGGTATGGGGTGAATATATGGAGATGGAGAGAATGGGATAGCCTGGAGAGGTTACAAAATAGATATATAAGGTGGTTATTGGGAGTAGATTGGAGGACTCCGGAGTATATCGTAAGGGAAGAAGTGCAGAGAGAGTTATTAAGAGGAAGGGCGAGGCAAAAGGCCTGGAGTTTTGAGGAAAGGTTGGAAAAAGGAGAAAATAGCAAAATAGCAAGGCTATGTTTAAAAAAGATTAGGGGCAGAAAAAGGGGCGGGGAGGGGTTGTCTGAGTGGGAGAATGACAAGATATAATATTATGAGGAGAGAGGAGTAAGGATAGCGGAGATGGGGGAAAGTAGAGAGGCAGGAGAATGGAGAGCTCAGCGGTTGATAGAGAAGGAGAGGAGGATACAGAGTGAGGAGAGATGGATAAGGATTGAAAGTTCGAGGTACAATAGATGATACGGGAGGATTAAGAAGGAGTGCCGGAGTATTTAAAAAAGTGGTGAGGAGAAAGCAGATGTCAGAGGGTGGCTAGGTTTAGGTTGGGGAACGAGAATAAAGAAGGTAGATACTGGGAAAAGGAGAAAGAAAGTGTGTGCAGAATGTGTGGATTAGTGGAGGAGGGTTGGAGACATGTGTGGGAAAATTGTGAGGTATGGGGGGCGAAAGGGAATTGGGAGGATATGATTGAAGTGGTGCTAGAGGAGGAGGGGGAGGGAGAAGAATGGTTAAGGAGGTTGGAGGAATATAGGGGAACGGAAAAGGAGGTAGGACAGGGGGAAAAAGAGGAGCGATTAGGAGGGAAGAGATGAAAGTTGAGTGAGTGGGAGTTGAGTGAATGGATATGTGGAAAGAATTGTGTAATTGTATGGATGAGAGTGAAAAATGTATGGGAGACCAATGGCGGAGTAGCTGGATAAAGTTGATTGCCGGAAAGGAAGGTCCACATTGCGTAGAGTAGGGTAAAGCGAGTGCGTGTGTGTGTATACAAGTATTATAGTCTTATGTTAGTTGTAAGATTAGTTGTAAGAGTAGATGTAAGAGTAGATGTAAGTTTTTTTTTGTGTGTAAATTAGTTGTAAGAGTAGATGAAGGTTTTTTGTGTAAGATGTTGTAATCTTAAAGAGAATCAATAAACATTATCTATCTATCTATCTAGTACTTTTAGAGATCCTATTATTTTTATTCCAAAAATTTTCATTAAATAATCGCGTTACTGTTTCATACCCTCTTTCATCAATAAACATTATCTATTTATCTATCTAGTACTTTTAGAGATCCTATTATTTTTATTCCAAAAATTTTCATTAAATAATCGCGTTACTGTTCCATACCCTCTTTGTTGATCTCCCCATCCTCGTATCATTAACAGTGTTATTCGATGGTTTTTAGAAAGCTCCGCCATTCTTAATTAGAGCAAAGAAGAATTAATCAGGTAAGTGATAGAAAATAGATCTAAATAATTAAGTAGAGGAAATTACTAATTATTAAGTGTTGGTCCAACTATTGATTTGTTTATTTCAACCAGCACTAGCAAAAAGCTCGTTGAGCAACTGAAAATTTAATAGATCAATTAATAATATTTACAAAAAATTTCTAGGCTATTGGGAACAAAATGAAGATTAGTTAGGAAGGTAAATGGGATCTCTCATATATGTGATGCAAATCCAGCATCTAATATGAATTTAAGACTTGATATTTAATTCAAAAAACTAGCGCGTAAAACTTTACACGCAAACAAATATATATATACGCAGTTTTCCGCACAACATCCTGCGATTGGCTCGTATGACCGTAAATCTATTTCGTAGTTTAGTAACGTATCAAGCTTTCATAAGATTTAATTGTCAAAATAAAGATGTTTGAGACAATCAATTGAAGCGCAATGGCTTCTTTTGTTACAGAAAAAAGTTTTGGGGCTGTTTGTTTTCGTCCACAAGATAACTGCTGCTCGCTAAAAAGAAGACAGCACTGCATCGAAGATTAAAATCAGTGATCCGTATTGTTTGCTCAAGAGCTTGTACATTGGTGCCTGCGAGAGTGAGAGAATAAAGATCGGCCCCGCCAACGCTTTTGGGCAGATTCCCGCTAACGCCTTCGGACATCACGCATTCGAGCAACTTCTCGCGATCACCTTCGGGCAGTTTTTTGCCGTAGCCTACTAGCATAACCGCTTGAAGCCGTACAACTTTGCTATTGAACATTTTTCCAAAATGCATACTTACTGAAAATATTAGGAGGATCCGACACTTTTTGATTAATGTATTTTCTTTAAACCAATTAATTGGTTTTATTTATTCCGCGCACAAAAGTATTAAGATTATGCTTACTGAAAACTAAATAATATTTTACAAGATATTTTACATTTTGTGTAAAATAATTGTTAACTTCAAACCTTTATAACTCAAAAAGTACTTAATGAAAAAATGTCTTGTTACAGTGTTTTGGAAAGCTCTTGAGATAAGCTATAAAATTATGCACTAAAATGTAGAGGGTTCCATTATTATTATTTAAAAAATAAGATTGATTTTGAAATGACCTTAAAGGACATGGTCAAGATCAAAATCAAGGTCATTATCTTACTTCTCGCTTGAAACAATAGAACTTTGTTATTGGACATTTTCTCCAAAATGCATTCTAACTGAAGATATTAGGGGGGTCCGATACTTTTTGATGACCTTGTATATTGTATATTCTATATTATTTTTTTATAATACTACTTTTTTGTGATATTATAATTTTATATTTTTATAGTATTGCGTACAGTTAAGTATTTAATAATTTATAATATATATTTTTTGTTAAAAATTTGTTTCTTCTCCTTTATATATATTTTTATCTTTAAGAATTTTTCATTAAAGTTGCATATAAAGTTAAACCAATGGCAAATATTATACTTAAAAACAAAATTTTATGTGAGTACATTTGGAATAGTAAGAATAAAAGAAAGTCTCATCTTGAAACAATAATGGAGCATATAAACANAGATAATGACTATAATAAAACGCAACTTTTTCAAATAAAAAAACATGTGAATAATAGTTTTATTTCTAAATATGTAAAATATTGGTCAAATGCGAATCGAACACGAACAATTTTTATAAAAAAGTATTTATGGAAAAGCATTTATAGAAAACAAAATTAAAATAATATTTTAAAAGATACATCTCAGATTTGTAGTTAG
Source organism: Pseudomyrmex gracilis (assembly GCF_002006095.1). Taxonomy (NCBI): domain Eukaryota; kingdom Metazoa; phylum Arthropoda; class Insecta; order Hymenoptera; family Formicidae; genus Pseudomyrmex; species Pseudomyrmex gracilis. The sequence continues at coordinate 15,200 of NW_018021447.1, read as the reverse complement.
TAATGCAGAAAATCGTGGTCGTCCGGGCAAATTATACGAACATTGTAGCAGCAAGATCAAAAAAAGACGATTACATGAATTTCGTAGCAAGTATAGCCAAGAACTGTTGCGTGCAGCTGTTGCACCCAACAATAAAAAACATTGTGAATATGTACTACCAAATAATAAACAAAATAAAGAAATATTTAAATAAAATTCTGGCAATGTATATAAATTTAAGTTTATCAAGAAGAAAATATGAATTGCTTCAAACTTATAATGAACGCTTATTCGGAAATAAACTTTATCCTCTTTACGCAAAAATTCAGACTGCTAAAAAAAATGTTATTCTCCAAATACAACTGTAATTAAAAATAATGCCAAACTCGAAATGCAATCTCTGCTAGACCATACTACATCTCAAATCATTACATTTATACCTAATCGAGATTTATTCGACATAGACACTGAGGAGTTGATTTTACATAGAAAGTGGGAAATGGATGGAGCTTCTGACCAACAAAATTTTAAACAAAAGTGGTCAACAAATAACGATACCGACAGTACTAAAATTATGTCTGACAGTACAGTGTTTATAATATGTTATGTGCCGTTATTGTTTGACAAACAGTCACGATAGTAGTCGTGTTTTATGGCAAAATGATAGACCATCATCTGTAAGATTTTGCAGACCACTTGAATTTAAATTTGCAAGAGAAATACCATCCTACATTTTAGAGGATTACAATTTTTTGGGTGATACTCTATTGACCACAGTACGATTCGACACCGCTCGATTCGACACAGATTTATTCGACACCAAATTATTCGACACCGT
>NW_018021447.1:5153-13878 GCF_002006095.1 Pseudomyrmex gracilis | reverse complement strand
CGTACGGTGTCGAATAATTTGGTGTCGAATAAATCTGTGTCGAATCGAGCGGTGTCGAATCGTACTGTGGTCAAACGGAACCCGCCCCAATTTTTTACATGCATAAAATTAATAACCTGCAGCATTCAGTACAAAACTCCGTTAAATCATCCAAAGTTACTCATACTTTATATTGTACTATGATTGATAGAAAATGTAATATGTAACGTGTTGACGGACCAGAAATTGACGACATCATGTAATATTTGTGGTGTAAGTCCAAAACATATGAATGATTTACAATATATAAAAGAGCTGAAAATTAACAAAGAAGTTTGGTTTTGATTACAAGTTTGGTTTATCCACTCTTCATTGTTGGATACAATTTATGGAATGTTTATTGCACATTTGATATAACTTAAATTCTAAAGAAAGTTGTGCTAGAGGATATATTAAAATTTTACAACAAAATTGAAAGAAACAAATTCAAGATAATTTAAAATCGCAATTATCTATATCAGTTAATGTTGTGAAACACGGATACGGTACCACCAATGATGGTAATACTGCTAGCCAATTTTTTTCGAATCCTGCAATTATTTCCAATGTACTGTGACGTGACATTTTTTGTGTCCGTTACAAGGATGCATTTCCGGCCGGCACAGAAGGCGGTGAGCTCGCATTTCTCCACTATTTGAGGGAGAGTAGCTTATTAGATTGCGTAGCGAAGTCGAATGCGCTTACTTTGGGTTTGCGTTATATTTTACGTATTGTAATATGCCGCTAGACGTGGCTATTTTGTAAGTTATTTTCAGCGTGAGGAGAGCCACACACGGTACGTGACCAGCAGGTAGAACAGATAGAGAAAGATAGCGATACAGGAGCGTAAAGGCCTTATAGACACAAGGCGACCATGATGACGACGGGACCAAAAACAGGAGACGTCGACATTCCGACTTCACTAAAAACCGAAGCGGAGATTCTTGTGGAGTTTTCGATCCCGTGGTGCCGGAAGCTGAGCCCGAATAAGCTCAGCGACCTGAGAAGTTGAAGCCGAACGGGTCGATGCGGCCAGAAAAGGGCCCGCGTCAATGAGTTGCCGATACGCACGTGGCCGCTGTCAATCTAAGCGCCGCGAAAGAAGAATATGATTGGCTCATGAGACAGAGCGAAGTACAGCGCACGGCGAGGAAAGCAATTGCCGTAGCAGCAAAGATCGTTGTTGCGCGTACCGTCAACCTTGCGAGTTCATCGTCTCTCACGCCAGTCGTGATGTCGAGGATAGGGCTGTGTACCGGACAACATCCGAGAAGGACCGGCTAAGACGATTGTAAAAAAGGGCGAGCAGAATGGTTATCGGTTTGTGGAAAGTCGCCGGCAGATGTAAGTGTGATTGGTTCTCTTCCGCAGTCTTTGCGATTTATATTGTTTGTGAATCGAGTCTCGACGGGCTACTCCGCGAGTTCGATGTCGCGCAATGTAATGCCAAAAATATAATGTATCATAGTTTGCGTTTGTTAATAATAAGAATGATTATCTTCATTCGCCGCTGCTCCGATAAGTCGCGGTTGCAACAATCCGGGCTTATCTGGCTCGTCATCCGTGTATGTTGTGTTTGCATTTTTTTTTTGGTTTGCGTCAATTTCGTGCGTTTGTTCGAGTCTCTTAGCGCGTGTAATTCCGAAATATTTAATGGCATATCTCTGTATTTTTCCGACTATCGAATAAGAAATTGTAAATCTTGCCGAGAATTAATAACTGACATATGTAATATTTTTACCGCGCTTCTTTTACCGTATGTATTGTTTTCTTTGTTTCTTTCTTTTGTTTGTGCTGCCGATATCCGGCCGTTCTAAAGAAATATTGTCATTAAATTTATATTTTTTTCTTATCATTAAATGAACAAGTTTCTCTGCCTTTATTTACCAAACACCGTCTCCTGAGCCCACGCCTCTCCGTTGTCGTTATTACCTGAGCTGCCGAGTGACCTTGCCGTCACGTCAAAAATATTTGTCTGAATTCTTGCTGCTAATTAAGATTTTTGAGTTGGCGTGTAAACGCACGCCTGGCGCCCAACTATCGACTTTGGTAAGTAAAAAACTTTAGTTTTTTTTTTGGAAAAGACGTGCCAAAGTTGTGCGGCGCTACAACATCCAAAAACGAGGTGCCCGTCACAGTACTTAAAATCAATCGAACACTTGTAGAAAGGTTTGGAAATATCCTACATGTAATGGCAAATGGTTTTCCAGTAGATTTGGACAAATCTAAAACATATACCACAGAAACTGCGGAATTGTTTATTAATTTGTATGGGTGGTACAAAATGCCTTTCTCTGTGCAGCAAGTATTATTACATGGTAGCAATATTATGCGAAAGTTGAATCTACCTATTGGCTATTTTTCAGAAAAGGCTCAAGAATCTGGGAATAAAATATTTAAAGTTAGACGCTATTATAGTAGAACCTGTTCCCGTAAAAGCAATAATAAAGACAGAATGAATTATCTTCTTATTTCGTCGGATCTTATTATTAGTGTTAATAGATTACAAAAAGATAAAATAATAAAGGAATTATCAATCAAAGCAGAAACTTTAATTAACTGGACCAATTTGAATAATATAAATAACAACAAAAATAATGACAATATATCAGAAGATTTAGATAAGATTCAGTGAAGATTGCTTTGAAAATCTTGAAGATAATACTTCTGTGGAGATGGAGATAGAATAAATAAGTTTTGTTTATTACATAAAACAAAATTAACTATTTTTCGCAATTAATACAAATAAAATAATTAAATTAAAAAATAAAAATAAAAAATATAAAAAACAAATAATATAAATAATATATTAAAAATATATAAAAAAGTATAAAAAATATAAAAAAATAAAACAACTTTTTTTTTTTTTCTTAGACTGGTACCTTGTCGCGGTGAAAAGGCTTATAATTGCATATATTTAAAACATGATTTAAGTAGCAATTAAACCAAACCCAGTCACTATTTAACATGTCCATTTAAAAGTAGTATTTATATACTATTACTATTTATATACTTTTAGAAATCCAGAGACCATTGATATGCATATATATATATGAAATGTTTACTATATTAAATCCGCCATTGTTAATCTTATATTGTTAATATTAATTTGATATTCAAAATCAGCGACCCAAAAAACATTGGATTCTCAATTTTCAAATAATTTCATTCAGTATTTCACAAGTTATCAATTTTTGTCCATTTTTGCTTGATTTTGCCCACTGTGCAACGTCTCCATGGCGATCATGTTAGGACGAACAGGCGGGAAATGCATGGCGGATGGACTCCAGATCCGCTGGGGTGATCCGGAATTCGGATGTCGATGCATCTCACCAACAGGGGTTTGCCTTCTCTCTCGTATAAAAACTCGAAGGCAAGGACACGGGTAGGGTGAATAGGCGCGAAGTTTCACTCGTCGGTAGCTCTGATGCCACGCACCGGCCAACAGGAACTTGCTTTTCCCTAGTGACAGAGATGCCAGATCGTGCCGGACAGCATCGAGAGCATCGAAGCGAGGGGAGCTGGGGGCTCACCGTCCCGATGCTCTCGTACGCATACAAACAAGAGCCGCGTCCGTGTGCGTGACGTCACGCTCGGCTGTCGGCTCGTAGAAGAGCGCAAACATAGTATATGTTCCGTCTCCTTTCCACCAAGTCGGCTACAAGGCAACGTTACGTACGTAACGCGCCGTATGACAACGCTTTTCGATGTACGCTGCGTTCCGATATTCCAGACAAAATCATTTTTTACACGTGTATTCTTTACACATGTATTATTTATAGATCTTTAGTCTGAGTATAGTAGAGTATATCAGACAAAATTATATTTTGTATTGCTTGCACATGTATTATTTCTATAAATGTAATGTCTGACATGCAAAGCATATCAAACAAAATATTTGTTATTTAAACATGGTTATTATACATTACTAGACGAGGAGGGACCAGCAATTTTATTATTATCTGCAGTGTACAATTTAAGATGACTTTTTTGTTTCTTACGACATGCAGAGTACAAACTGTCTGTTAACATTAAAGATGAATGCTTTTCATTAATATCTATGTTTACAGCCGTTTCCCTTCTTGCTTTCAATGTCAACTTAAACACACAAGTAGCATTGACAGTGACAGACAAAAATCTATTTTGATTTTTTGTTTTTATATCTGGCAAAAAGGAAAAGATTCTTTCTGAATCGGCATTCAAATTTGGCAGTGATCTAACAGTATTTACGAAAGATTTCAAATTAGGATATTGATGAGTACTTTAGAAAATGTGTTTCTACATTTCATCAAATAATTATTTCGACAGAAAATGTTTTTCTGTCTGCGTGAAACCTTTATAGAAAGCAAACCATTCTTTTTTCAAATTATTGTCGTCAAACCCACTAAAAGTTTGAGCAACAAAAGAACCATCATTAAAAAAAGTTTCTCTACCACTATCATATAAAGCTGTGTCCGATTCAAAAACTTTTAATTTCGATAAGAATGTATCATTAATTGGTACTCTCTTACTAATTTCTTGGGCAGCAGTAACATAAAATTGCAAGCAATTTTCTTTAATAGTAGAAACAACGTCTGCATGCTCTTTGACAATCAATTCTTCAAGATACTTTTCACAATCACTTCCTAAATTCATCTTGTTTAAAAATGTGTGATTGTCTTTATTAGAAAAATCAAAATTATTATTATATATATATTGTAAAAGCTTTGGAGTAATGAAATGTTTACAAGTAATATTTAAGAAACATGCACGCTTATTCCTGCACAACAACCTCGGAATGGCTCGTATTGGCCTATGTTAATCTTAGATGGCTCATATTAGCCTCTTCATACTTAGTTTCAATATTTAAGAATTTGCGTGTTTCGGGATGTAAAAACTGTATTCTAGTTTCCAAAGCTTGAAAAAATGCGTTATAAGAATTAAAACAATTTAAAATATGCTGTAAAAATAACAAATATGCTATGATTTCTGATTTTTGCATTACAGATAATAAATATTCTCCGTGGGGGGAGGAAGCGCAGATAAAAGAAAAAGTGAGGAAAGGGACGGCGAAAATGGATCAGGTGTGGGAGTATGAGAAGAGAAGATTCAGTGGGGATTGGAGTAGGAGGTTGTGGTTGTTCGACGCTCTGGTCTGGTCAGTGGTAGGGCATGGGATAGAGATCTGGGGATGGAAAGAGTGGGAAGGGGTAGAGAGGTTGCNGAACAGATATTTGAGATGGTTATTGGGGGTAGAGTGGAGGATTCCGGGGTATATGGTGAGGGAAAAAATGCAGAGGGATTTGTTGAGAGGAAGAGCGGGGCAAAGGGTCTGGAAGTTTGAGGAAAGTTTGGAAAGAGGGGAGGGTAGCGAGATAGCAAGGCTGTGTCTAAAGGAAATTAGGGATAGGGAGAGGAGTGGGGAAGGGGTGTCTGAGTGGGAGAGGGATAGGATAAAGTACTATGAAAAGAGAGGAGTAAGGTTGGCGGAGTTGAAGGAAGGAGAAGAAGCAGGGGAATGGAAAGCTCGGGTGCTGATAAAGAAGGAGAGGAGGATGCAGAAAGAGGAGAGGTGGAGAAGAATTGAGAGCTCGAAGTATAATAAATGGTACGGTAGGATTAAGAAGGAAGGAGTGCCGGGGTATTTAAAAAAGCGATGGGGGGAGAGAAGGTGTCAGAGAGTGGCGAGATTTAGATTGGGAAACGAGATGAGGGAAGGAAGGTACTAAGAAGGGAAGAGTGAAAGAATGTGTAGGATGTGTGGATTGGTAGAGGAAAGTTGGAGGCACGTGTGGGAAGGTTGTGGGGCATGGGGGGCGGAAGGGAATTGGGAAGATATGATTGAGGTGGTCTTTGGGAAAAAGGAAGAGGGAGAAAGGTGGTTAAGGAGGCTGGAAGTATATAGGGGAAGGGAAAAGGGGATAGAGCTGGGGGATGGGGAGGAGTGACCGGATAGGGAGGGGTGGGGGTTGAATAAGGGAATGGGAATGGATGTATGGAATAGTGTGACTGTGGAATTGTGTAAGTGCGAAGGAAGGATGTCTAAGAATCCATGGCTGTGTAGATGATTAGTGTAGACTGCCGGAATGGGGTGTCCAAATAGCGTAGAGTAGGGTTGCAAGTGTGTGTGTGTGTGTTATAGCATAGATAAGTTAGTTATAATTTAGTTGTAAGAATAGTGTAAGATTTTTTATTTGTATTTGGTTTTTTGTAACCCTAAGGGGAATCAATAAAGATATCTAATCTAATCTAATATTCTCCGGAATTTGTTTTCTCATTCATTGTTATATCAATTAAAAAATAATAAATACTATCCCAAGATTCTAAAAGTCTTTCAATGCACAAATGCCGAGAAAGCCATCATGTGGTCGCCAACTTTAGAAGTTTTCGGTTTGTTTCCTGAAAACATTCACAAAATTCTTCAAAAATAGCAGATCGGTTGGGACTACTGCTAACATGATTTGCTATATTTTTAACGAATTCTTCGCAATAGTCAAGAATCTTAGCGCACGCATTATTTGCAACTAAAGCAACGGAATGACACGGACATGATAATGTTAATAAATGTTTACAAATTTCCCCAAGTTTTTTCTTAAACAATACATATTTTCCTGACATAACGTGTGCATTGTCGCATGACAAGGCAATAATATTTAAAAGTAGAATTTGAAGTTTACACATTTCTGCTTTAAATGAGTCAAATAATTTTTCCGTACTGCTATTTTTTGCGTCAATATTAATTAGACTAATTGCGAGCAAACGTTTAATGTTTTAGGATCAACATATTGAACAAGAAACGTCATCCATTTCTGATTAGAAATGTCTGACGTTTCATCTATAAAAATAGAAAATTTGTTATTTTGAATAATGTCGACCACACGATTTGTTTCAACGGGACATAATACATTAAAAAGTATTTTCTGACACTTAGTTTGACCCATTGTCATACTTTGTAAAACGTCAGAATATTTTCCTATTTTCTGGAATAATCTAAGAATTTCTGATGCTGTTTNAAGCGCAATATTGTTTTCGGCAATAAACGCAGCAAATCGAATTTCTGCTGCTTTCTTTCGTTNCTCTAACGATAAACATTCGTCTGTCATATTGACATCATTGTTTGTCTCTTTATGTTCTAAAGTTTTTGTTTTAGCTAATGCTAAATGTGATGCGAATTCTGCATGATCATAAATATGTGACAATCTGGCAGACATACGTTTTTCACAAAACGAACAAAAAAATAATTTGTCGTCATGTGATTTGCGTAACCATGGTTGAAATGATTTCATTTCCAACCATTGTTTGTTAAATGTATGTGTCTTCGATCTATTTGTTTTTAAACTTACACTTTTTTCATTTAAAAAACCAGAAATGTTGTCTTTATGATTATTACTAAAAATGTTTTCTTTAAGATTATTTTTATGACCTACAAAATCCGCGTGTCTAGAAATGTTAGTGTTACAAGAAAAATTTTTTTGACATACAGTGCAATGAAAACCATTATCATTTAATGGTACTTTTTGTATCCAGGATTTACATCGATTATCGGTAAGCCAAGCTTCTAAAAAACTTTGTTTATATTTTTTTGTAACACATTTGAATTGCACATTTTTACAACAAAAAATTCTAATTAAAGGAAAACGGATAGTTCATACAAATTTAGAGTTGAGACTTACAATTTCCTCACCGACGTGGCTACTTGATAAAAAATACGTTTATTTGCACAAAATATCACGTCACACCGTATTATCACTTTACACTGATTCGATTAACCTTAATGAAATATTATATCAAATATATTTTATGTATTAAGTAATACATAAAATATAGAATAAAAAATATGCCGAGAACTTCACTATAATGAAATACACTTGCGGCATACGCAAAAATCACGAAATGCTAACACTGTCCGTGTAAACATACGTAGCGCATAGCTTTTGGGGGGAGAGAAAGCAGCAGAACAAACGCGTCTACATTGTGTTGTACGAGTCGCGACTGCCTCTACCTCCCGCTTGTCATTTCTGCAGATAGAGCAGCAAGAAGTAACCATGGAAGACGATTTCGGTAAGTAATAAATTACATTAGTAATTGTAAATGTATAAGATCATGAAATTATGACAAAATAAGTGCATAATTACCGCGAGCTAAAATATAAAATTAATATCTAAAGTCCAAAAAAAGCGGGTTAAAATTATAGTAAGAAGAGTTTTCTGTTCTTCCATTCACTACTACTACAATGTACAGAAAACGTACTTTTACATGTTTCGTTTACATAGTGTAGCTATGTAATTTTATTTTATTTTAAAATATTGTAGTTTTATTTTATTTTCAAATATACTTCAATTTGTTTATAACAAGCCGTTTTTTTGAATATTGTATCTTTTCTGTAGCGATAAGAAACTTAATGAGAACAATGAAAAGAATCCAAAAAAAATTATCAGCATAAATTTTACTGTATATTGATTTTCAAATTGCTTAGTTCTAAAAATAGTTTGTCCTAACACGAAATTCCAAATTAATCAAAAATCGAAGTCAAAAAAAAACAAAAAACGAGGTACTGTTTAAATGTATACTATTGTGTCCAAAAAGTAAGGTGACATTGCATTTTAAATCTCCCGCGCGCACGGATTTGGAGGAATAAAATTTTTTTTAGGTTGGTAGGACTGTCTTTGACATCCAAGAGAAGTAACACGTCAAAATATCCATTAGTGTTTGAGATACGCATTGTTTT
>NW_018021447.1:2134-4553 GCF_002006095.1 Pseudomyrmex gracilis | reverse complement strand
TGTTGTGCATTATGAGTTCCTTCCGCCGGGCCAAACAGTCAATAAGGAATATTATTTGAACGTTATGCGTCGTTTGCGTAACGCTATCCGACAGAAAAGGCCGGAATTGTGGCGAAACAACACTTGGTTTTTGCACCACGATAATGCTCTGTCACACACTGCGCTGATTATTCGTGATTTTTTAGCCAAAAACTCGACTAATATCGTTCCACAACCACCGTATTCACCTGATTTGGCTCCATGCGACTTCTAGCTATTCAGCAAACTCAAGCAGCCGCTCCGGGGACACCGTTTTAAGTCGATAGAAGAGATTCAAGCCGCTGCGAAGAAGGAGCTAAAGGCCATTCCTGAAATCGATTATTACAACTGCTTCAAAGATTGGAAAATCCGTTGGAATAAGTGTATTATATCAGGGGGGGATTACTTTGAAGGGGACGAAATTGATTTGCAAGAATAAATAAAGAATTTTCGAAATAAATGCAATGTCACCTTACTTTTTGGACACAGTAGTACAATCTTAACAAGAAGAAGTTCTTTATTGCTACGTATTAGACAAAATGTTGATAGAATTTTTTTGTCATATATTATGATGCATCTCTGACAAGTATCAGGGTTTGCCATTTTTGCAACAATTGTGGGAATACGAACATAATAATAAAACCGTTGGATTTGAAAAATTAAACCAAGTTTCAATATATAAAGTAGCTAAAAAAAAAAAAAAACAAATCTTTTACTTCCAACATTTGTTTTCCAATCACTAAACCTTCCTCTCAAAATAAAAATATTTTTAATATATAAATGGTTTTTGTTATTTATCTTGCATTGTGGAAAGCTCTATCTTCTTGTAAAAAATATTTCCTATAGAACAAGTTTCGCCAAAAAAATACCATAAATTTAATTCCAATTTCCTTTACTCAACGTAAAAGGGACATTCCACAACAAGAAACTTACCTGAAATAGACGTTGTAAATAGAAAACCGATTTTTAAAGCTCAAGTAACTTTGCGTAGCGGCGTCATTTAGACGTTACATGGCAAATAATGCTAAGTGAAATTCAAAGATTTTGAATATACTGTCGAAAATAATACACAAATTACTATTATATATCTAAGAAATTGTACTTTTAGTACAATAAATAGTATGTACCATACTAATGTCCGATATTGACGTGAAAATCATTATAATTTTAAACTTTGACTCAAATGCGACACAGGTTCCCATTGTCCAATCACGCTGAAAATGTGCACACATCATTTTCTTATCAAATATCATGAAATAGAACACAAAAACACTAAGACAACAAAAATTGGTAGTTGAAAATAACAGGCTACGCTAATGCGGAAGCTCCGAACATAAAGATTCCGAGTTTGACTTCGCGTAAGGTTCTTTTTTCTGGAACACCAATCTCATTCAATCAAATTGTTCAATTTGAAAGACGAACTGAATCGAGCTTCCAATAAATTAATTTGAGTGTAGTTTCAGTTTGAGATAATATGCGCATTTCCGGTGACTCAAAATTCACATAAAATTTCTAGAGTCTTGTGCACTTTACAATCCACACCTTGGATGGTATCAGCTAATCATTCGTACCGTCCGAGATCTAATTATTACTGTTTAAATCTCTACAAATCATCGGATTACGTCTCGTAAAGCCACTATGTCCCACTAAGAAATTACGAGAAACTATTATCATTAACATTTTTTATATCAAATAACTCATAAGGCCGATACGAGCAGTAAAATACAGGTTGGTCGTGTATAAAAAGTAGTCTTTATTCAATATACAGACGTTTCAGTCCACAAGTTTGGACCTTCTTTAGTGTGAAAAAGTCTAACAAGAAAAAATATAATAAGCGCAAAGCAAAAATCAAAGTAAATTTAAAAATAACATATTAATAAAACTCTCACTCAAATAAGAAAAACGTTTTAGTTCACTACATCACTACCAGATAAACAAAATGATGTCAATAATTTACAACAACATACTGTTTACTAACAAGCAAACAAAACCCAGCCAAATATATATAGATATCCCCACTATCAGCTCAGAAAATCAAAGGTTCACAATAAGTTGAAAAACACGTTTACAAATTAAATACAAAGAAAACGGTCTAAACTTTTGATTTATACAATTCTAAAAANGGAAAGTAAGGTTTTAGCTTGTCGGCGTCTGACATTACATTTATCGGATTGTCTTGTAACTTGATGTGGAGCATTTCTGAAACTGATCTCTTATAAAAAAAATTTTCTGTGTCCAAGATTTTAACGTCATTCCAAATAAAGTCATGACCAGTCTCCAAACGATGCTCTGTCACCACAGAAACAAAATCAGAATTTCTATTAATCTGATTTCTATGTTCACTAATTCTTGTTTTTAACTTACGCTTCGTTTGTCCAACATAAGATATATTACAATTATT
>NW_018021447.1:0-1631 GCF_002006095.1 Pseudomyrmex gracilis | reverse complement strand
TTAATTTATCATTATAATTTAAAATCTTGACCTCTAAAAAGCTTAAATAATCATTATTTTGAACTTCTATTGTAAATTGTAATTTATTATTATAATTATTAAACGTGTCTAATAGTAGAGTTAAACTATCCACAGGTGCTGTTAGAATAATATCGTCAACGTATCTAAAATAAAATGAGGGCGTAAATTTTAATTTTTTCAATATGATTTTCTCCAAGTCTTGCATAACACTATCAGCAATAATTGGAGATAGAGAAGATCCCATAGGCATCCCGAAAATTTGTTTGTATATTTTATTATCAAAAGAAAAGAACGTTGGTGTTAAAACAAAATTAATTGCTTCTAAAAATTCTTTCAAAGAAACCTTTGTGTTTTTCTTAATATATTTCTATCTGACTTTAATCCCTTTTATAGCTAAATCGATTGGTATATTTGTAAACAACAAAATTACATCAAATTTTTGTACCCACTTTCTGTATCTAATCTAATTTTTGTACCCAATTTTTGTACCCAATTTCTTAACAATTTATTAAGACCTTCCTCAATATTTTTTGATGACGTTAAAATCTTGGACACGGAAAAATTTTTTTATAAGAGATCAGTTTCAGAAATGCTCCACATCAAGTTACAAGACAATCCGATAAATGTAATGTCGGACGCCGACAAGCTAAAACATTACTTTCCGTTTTTAGAATTGTATAAATCAAAAGTTTAGACCGTTTTCTTTGTATTTAATTTGTAAACGTGTTTTTCAACTTATTGTGAACCTTTGATTTTCTGAGCTGATAGTGAGGATATCTATACCGAAAAAAACTTATCTTTTTAAAAAAAAGTAAAAAAGTGCGCCTAGTACACGCCCAACACGTAATACTTTAAATTAAAATTTTAAACTCAAACTAGTATTTATTAAAAAATGTATTTTATTTTTAATATAAAACATTGTATTTCTATAAAACCTACGTTACAAAAGAAGTGATATAAAAAAGTAGCACCAAGTACACTTGTGTACATTTAAAGAAAGTATTAAAAACATTATAAAAAAATAAAAAGTCTAAAATTATTATCTATGTATCAATAGGTAGACTTTGCCTTTTGTAAAAAGTCGAAATATAAAAAATAATTAAGGCAAAAAAACTTGGCGTGGCTGCACCTCAGTCAATGAATAAATTTGTCATGAACGTGTGCATGAATCTGATGATAACTAATCAGTCATGTTTTATTAAACACTATTTTTTCTAAAGCATTATTGTTATACATAAAATAGGTACTTGTGTTTTACTGTTGGAGTATTAATACATTTTGTAATTTCTATATTCTTCAGCATATTTAAACAAAGTATTATATACTCCAAGTCAAGTATAACAAAGGTTTTGCTGTCATGTATACATAGAATCGTCAAGGTAAAAGTAAAAGATTTATTTTATATAAATACTTTCAGAAAAATAGCATTGTTATCTCTAAACCATAAAAGATTCTTCTTATATAAATACTTTCAGAGAAATAGCATTGTTCTCTCTAAACCAGACAAATAAAAGTGAAAATCTTATCAAGTTTTCATTTGTTAATGTAAGAATTTTACTTTAAGTGCAATGCTGATTGGTTTAGTTTTCATAGTTACATATGTGACATAA
>NW_018021446.1:48229-51018 GCF_002006095.1 Pseudomyrmex gracilis | reverse complement strand
TTGTAAATTTTTACAAGTATTTTTTGAATTGAAATCTCAATTCTTAAAGTGAAGAATCTAAAGGCTCCGAAAGTTAACAACTTAGAAATATATATTTCAATGGTCATGAGAGCCTACACCAGGATGTTGTGTGGAAATAAGCGTGAATTTGTTAACTTTTGGAGCCTTTAGATTCTTCACTTTACAATTTACGCGGGTGGAAGAAAGCGTCATTTCCGTTTCATCTTTAATAGTAGTATGAAGTATTGCGAGACAAACTCCAAGTGCCTCGGTGGCCTAATAGGGAAGGCGACGGCCCGGAAAGCCGAAGATTCCAGGTTCGACTCCTGGCTGAGGAGTTTTTTTCGCAATATTTTAATTTAATCTCGGGGGGTATACGAGGTCTTTCATATATGAGATGCAAACCAAGCATCCTATATGATTTTTAGAATTGAAATTTCAATTCAAAAAATCACATGTAAAAATTTACATGTGAACATATATATGTATATACATATATATATACACGCTTATTTCCACACAACATCCTGGTGTAGGCTCTCATGACCATTGAAATATATATTTTTCAATTCTTAAAATTTTTTATGTCATAATGTTCTTGTATCTTATTCCTCTGAAAAATAGACTTTTGTTAATATACTATTTTATTAAAACCTTATGAGTTCCTACTGTTCTCTCGCCACTCTCGCTTCCTTAACATTCATCCCTCTGCAATCAAATAAATAAAGACATGGTCTCCCGAACAACCTTCCAAATCCACGTCTTTCCGCGATTTTTTGAACTGCCGAGTAATTTTGTGGACATTGCCGTCATGTTTACCTAATTTGTTAACTGAGTCAACTTCAAGTGTGGTAAGTTTGTACGGCGTGAATCTAATGCCTGGCCATTTCTTTGGTCAGTTTAGATTTTGAGATTCAGAATTGTTTTTGTAAATTGCGGACGTGCCGAAGTTGCGCGTGACATTTTCTGTTATAACCGAAAACAGTTGTCCGTCGCAGTATATATTCTAAATATATACAGGGTGTCCCAGAATTGCCGTACAATCTCTCGTAGGCAGATAGAAGAAGTAAAATTGAGTCAATAAGTCCTATTTTTTTCTATTATTTATAATAAAGAAGTAATTATTGAATAAATCAGGCCAATCAGCGCCGACCTTTAACCAGGCGCACGTCAGTGAGCCGCGCGCCTGGTGTGTGTGAGAGCTTACTGACGTGCGCCTAGCTAAAGATCGGCGCTGATTGGCCTAATTTATTTAATAATTACTTCTTTGTTATAAATAATAGAAAAAAATGGTATAGGACTTATCGACTCAGTTTTACTCCTTCTACCTGCCTACAAGAGATTGTACGGCAATTCTGGGACACCCTGTATATATTCCTCTTTTTACATTGCATCTGTGCATTATTTATGTTTGTATGAATCTACATACATGTATATGAATAATCGGTAAATATACAGAAAAGGGGAGCCTCCTCCGATTAGCTTCTCGTTCACATATATTATTAAGATTACCTTCCTGAGTAACAATATGAAGGTTTTAGCCGTCGCTCATTGTTTATAAAAAAGTTATGAACAAAAAAAGTTTCATGAATAAACTATCGTTTTTCGACACCGTGTACATTTCAGAAGAAAATGAGTAGTTTATGTTGCCAACAATGTGTGTATATGTAGCATACCCCGAAAGTTTCTGTTTTGTTTTGATTTCTTTGTTCGGAATCGCCTTTTCGCTCAATGTGTAATTTTGATACTAGAATTGATGTCTTTTTCGACATAATGAGTGCAATATATCCACTACATTAAATGTGAGATGTATTTATGTAAAAATATATGTGTTACACACAAACATATTTTTTTGTAGATTGAATTGCTATACGATATTTGTTTTCATTTCTTTGTTGTAGGCATGTAGGCAGGGGGGGGGGCTGCGCCTCCCTGCAGGTGGAGATGCTTTGCCCCTCCTTCCTGCTCCCCCCTCGAAAAAAATAGAAAACGACTTCTGATTACAGCTTCATGTCAATAGTATGTACGTAATTTTTACTGACACTTAATCAGAAGTTGTTTTCTATTTTTTTTCGAGGAGGGAGCAGGGGGGAGGGGCAAAGCTTCTCCACCTGCGGGGGACGCAGCCCCCCTGCCTACATGTTTTCAACACACAAAAAATGTACATGCTGTCGGGAAAAAAGATTTATTTTTGAAACTTTTTTTGATCATAACTTTTTTATAAACAATGAGCGACGGCTAAAACTTTTAGAAACGTACTCAAGAAGGTCGTATTTACAATATATGTGAACTAGTAGCCGATCGGAGGGGGCTCCCTTATTAGGTATATTTACCGAATAATCTACCGAATAATCTATATATGTATATAAAAATGTCAGGAAAAAACATTCAAACAAAATTTACTAAAAGCGCAAAACGCTTGTTAATGCTTGTTTTCCATCTCCAATTAACTTAATCGATCGATTACTAATCAACCGCGATTGGTCATTTCAGTTAATTAACCGATACAATTGGCTTCAATGGAATAATCGATCGATTAAGTTATTTCAAGATGGTAGAAACGGGCATAAGTACTGAATTTTGGTAAACGTAATCACAAGATGCTATCGTGTTTCTGCGCAAGCGCTATGAAACGGCGTTTTAAGGCGACTGTTGCGCGATACAGCGCAGCCGTGCGCGATAACCACAGACTTCTATATACTACACTAGACCGCTAGCTCGCGTGATTTCAGCGTAGATAATGGCTACAAAATCTATGTACAATGGGGGTACTGTGGAATGCGGGTTTC
>NW_018021446.1:45482-48004 GCF_002006095.1 Pseudomyrmex gracilis | reverse complement strand
AAAAAACCTTACAACTCAATCAGCTGTCAAACATGACGGCCATCTTGCATTCTTCAGTACTCCCATCTTCCCCCTCCATGACGACTTAAGTACATAGATTTTGTAGCCAGCCGTACATAAGAAGCTAGCGGTCTAGTATACTATAGAAGTCTGTGCGATAACCAACAGTGTGAACACACCTTGAACGCTTGACGAGCAAGCGCAAGTATGTCGTCACACTCTACGTATAATTACATAAGTGTCACATACAGAATTTTCAGTTTATTGCATAGTGACACTTAAAAAGTCATGATTTTTATGGTTATTAAATATGTAAAAAAAATATTCATAAGTAATGTAAAAATTTAAAACCGAAAAAATCCCTTAACTAAAGAATAAAGCTTTAAACTTTTAAAATGCTCTCCTCTAAACTTTGCGTTTTGGAGTTACGGGATTATACGTAGACAGTGACGATGTGTCTACGCTCTGTGTATATCAATACGTGTGAAAATCCACTTACATGAGCGCAGTGCATACACAGGATGTCTGACAAGTAGTGTAACATTTTTTGTAAGCAGGTAGAAGGAGTAAAACTGATTTAAAAAATTCTATACTATTTTGCGAGATTTGCAATAATTACCGAGATCTTAAGTAAAGATCTGCGAATGAGCGTGCATTGGACTGTTTTACGCGCGTAAAACAACCTGGTGCGCTTCGCGCAA
This sequence comes from Pseudomyrmex gracilis, assembly GCF_002006095.1. Lineage (NCBI taxonomy): Eukaryota > Metazoa > Arthropoda > Insecta > Hymenoptera > Formicidae > Pseudomyrmex > Pseudomyrmex gracilis. The sequence goes on along the minus strand of NW_018021446.1, from coordinate 47,303 downwards.
TTACCTTTTATTATGTTACCTTTTATTATTTAGGGGAAAAGTGGTATAAAAGAGCTTTTATTTTCATTTATTCGGCAGTTTCTGAACGAATCTCACGGAAGTTTTAATTTTTATATAGCAACACTAGACGTATGTCATCCACAAACATTTGACAGATTATTAAAATTAAATAGCGCCGGTGCATTGTATTAAAGATTTTGTTATTGAAAAGTAAATTTTTGATTTTATTTCTTTGTTTTTTAACATTTTTGTGTAAAAAACTAACACAAAAAATATTATATCATAATTTTATATATGTATTCAGTCTTCTAATTATGTAAATATTTCTCATTCATAGCGTTAATTTGATAGTATATTTTGAGATCATAATTTGTAAGAAAACAAGTTTTAAAAGAGCCAGACTATAGTGTGTGTGTGCGCGCGTGCGCATGCGTGCGTGCGTGCGTGCGTGCGTGCGTGCGTACGTGCGTGCGTGTGTGTGTATGTGTGTGCGTGTTCACGTGTAAATCTTACACGTGAGTTTTTGAATTAAGATTTCATTTCTTAAATTCATATAAGATCCCAGCAAACACAAAATATAACCCACACACAATCCACAGAACAAAAACTCCATTAGACGTCTATTAGACGTCGACAGCTCCATACGACATCTAATAGATGTCTAATGGATGTCTGGATGGATGGATGTCTGTGTGGGTAACTACATAACATGGAAGTAACATATAATGAAACAGTTGTTATATCTGATTTATAGTGGGATTATATAATTTCTCTTATTTATGCAATATAACTCTGTAATAAAATAATTATATAGTTTGTTACTTACTGGCACCAAGATAACAAAAATGTGTATATAATGTAACATGTTATATGACAAATTTTATGTCTGCGTTACTGTAATGTGACAATTTATATAGATATGATCAAGTGATTTTATTGGTGAATAGAATTTGAAGATTTTATATAAAAAAAAGATGTATGGTTGTGAAAATATATAGTGATAAAAAAAAGATATAATACCTTTAGTACAAACTAGTATAAAAAGTGAAGTGAAAAAGACCAGTCTTGTGATATTTTATGAATATGTTATCGTCAAAACTCGAAGCACGAGCGTTCTTAGAATTGTCTGTTCAATGCAAAACCAAGCATCTTGGTCAAAGCCCAAATGGACATTTGAGACGTATAAACTATTTCGTTTGTGTCATATATTCTTGTATACGTGTGGGCGGGCATTTCCTTCCCGTGAAAACTTAACCTAACCTAACTACCCAGCTAACAAGCTTACGTGATAATGAAGTGATTTTGATGACTACGACGTTAAGTAACATCCCAGCAAGCAATCTTACGTAATAATGACGTGATTATGAAGTGATTTTGATGACTACGACGTTAAGTAACATAAATGGTATGTTATTTTGACGTCATTTACAATACCAAAAGTTGACGTCGCCGATATGACGTCATTTAGATGTTGCGTTGACGTCATATATCAACTTATATATTGAATTTCAATATGACATCAATAAAACGGTTTAATGACGTTCTAACAACAANCGTCATTTAGATGTTGCGTTGACGTCATATATCAACTTATATATTGAATTTCAATATGACATCAATAAAACGGTTTAATGACGTTCTAACAACAAACTTGAGTTAAATTCAACCATATTATTAATTATAATAATATGGTTATTAATAATATTTGTTTTTTTGAATAATATTATATTTTTAAATACATTATTTATAGGTAGGTATAGTCATTTATGTATAAGATAAGTAGCTACGTACAATTTAGTAAATTGATTACCTTTTATGTAT
>NW_018021446.1:36735-39960 GCF_002006095.1 Pseudomyrmex gracilis | reverse complement strand
TTTTTAAATACATTATTTATAGGTAGGTATAGTCATTTATGTATAAGATAAGTAGCTACGTACAATTTAGTAAATTGATTACCTTTTATGTATTACAGCTTTTGCGATTAAAAATAACATAAGATATAATAAATATATATTCAATGATAACTAAAGTTTATTGTAGTAATCTAAATTTTATAATAAGAACAATTATTATTAAATATTTCTTATTATAAAATAATAAATAAAATGTTTAGAATAGTTTAAAAATAAGTAAAGAAAAATAATTACAAACATGAAATCTTTGGTCATAAGAGCCAAAACTAATTACATTATAATAAAGAACAAGTGGTCTAGCGGACTGAGTGCAGGGGTGCAAATATGGAGATCTCGAGTTCAAATCCCACCACTACCTTAGGATTTTTTCCGGGCCCGGTATCTTTCATTATTAATTAGTTAAGTTAATTAGTTGATCGACAAACTGAATCAGATCTCCAAAAATTAATTCAAGTAAAATTCCAAATTCATTTTTTTTCTATAAAGCGTTTTTTTTTTCTATATATCACCGTAATATTACTGTGATGCATTTCGGTGGTCAGTTTAATATTACTGTAATGCAGTAATATTACTTGCTATGTAGGATGTTGATACTATTGTTCTTTAAGTGTTATATTTTAATTTCCTTTTAAATTTACAATAACGTCTTTAACATGTTATTTTGGTAAGTCTTTTTTGATTATATTCACGTCTACTTGACGTAATATAATCGTCAATAAGATGTGACATAATAATGTGGTATGTACGTTAAAATCACGTCATTTTTGTCATAATTGACGTTTTGCAGACTAAATACTGACGTCAGTATCACGTGAGTTTGCTAACTGGGTAATTTTATATTCTATTCTATATAATGTCACTGCAATAGTAGAAAGTAAAAAGAACGCTAAAACAAACTATTTTGGTCTTTGACCAAGACGCTTGGTTGATTCGCGCATTGACCAGTCAATCTTAGGAACACTCGTGCTTTGGGGACTTTGACTATTTTTTTAATAGTTATTTAGTAGTTATATTAGTATTTTATAACAAATAAAAGAATAATTATATAACAATTTTATTAACAATTAATTTATATCGCAGTTATATATTATTTTAGTACTTTATATAATTGGTATATAACCTTTCAGTTACAACTGCAACAGTAATATAACATTTTAGTAACATGTTATAGTCAGATTATACAGGGTGTTTCAGACTACTCGTACACCTCATTTACAAACAAGTAAAGTGATTATTTTAAAACACGATTCAGACAAAAGTTGTGATCAAGTAATGCAGTACATGGGCACATGCGATTGACCTTGAATGGCATCGTGAAGGTCATGTCAAGATTGACTTGAATTTTTTAAATAGGAACCCTTACTTTTTATTTCATATTCTTATAGCTGACGTCAAGGCGTTTTCGAAACACTGGTTATAAACCCTTTTTAGTTGAAATCTTTTTGAGTTATGAGACTTCAAAATTTAAGTACCGCCGGCGTTAGCATTACTCAAGATGTACCGCGTGGAAATCGCACGGTCGGATTTACACCTCTTCGGAGTGCTTAAATTAAAGTGAGTCTTCTTGCCGTGTGAGTCTTCTCACGTGTGTGTGTGAGTGTGTGTTCAAATGAGGTATTCAAACTGAACACCATTCTCTGCAATGCAAGCATCTACTCTGGTTTGAAAAGAATTGATTGCTCGAAGAATTTCATTATTACTTAAAGATTAAATTGCTTCTCTTATCCTACAAATCATATCATACCTTGTAGTTGGATGTTCACGGTACACCAAGTCCTTTACCCTTCCCCACAAATAATAATCTAGGATAATGAGGTCCAGTGATCGAGGTGGATAATTGATCGGACCGTATTTGCCTATCCACTTATTGAGAAACATAGTGTTTAGAGCTGCACGGGCAACTCTTGATGTATGCGACGGGCATCCATCTTGTTGGAACCACATAGCCTGGCGCAATCGCAGAGATAGATTTTCTAATAAGACAAGAAGATGTGTCTATCAAGGTTGAATATTAGCGTTTAAATTTTCTTCAAAGAAAATAGATCCTACAATCTGACTATCAATAATGTCGCACAAAACATTTACCTTCCAAATATGTTGATAATCCATTTCTCTCAGCTAGTGAGATTTAACTTGCGACCAATAACGACAGTTCCGTGTATTGACACATCCATCACTTTTGAATGTAGATTCGTCAGAAAATAAAATTTTGTGGTGAAAAGTAGGTGGTTGTTGTCTTATCCAGTTGCAAAATGCGATTGTCTACTTTGACAATCATCATTACTCAGTTTGGTGAAGAGACATTCGGTAAGTATAAAACTTGTTTTGACTTAAAATGCGCCAGATACTGACACGATTAACTCCAGAATATATTTTTTGACTCAAGGAAACATGAAGGTTTACTTCTGCCAATGAAAGAATTACTGCTGCTCTTTTATCCCTAATTGGACGGCGAATCTGTCGACTTTTGTTATGTTGAGGCTGACCGACATCTTCAGTTCTGATTTGCTTAGTCAAACGTGAAAAACCTTACGCGAGTGAGAAGTCCGATCAGAAAAACGCTCTCGCCACAATCTTGCAGCTGCAGCAAATGCATCTCTACACTCACCCAAAATTAGCAACATATCACATGCTTCTTCATTCAAATAAGACATGGCTATGGCTATGGCCTGTGAACTTTTTACTCAACTTGGCGCTACCAGCTATATCAGATGTTACATGTAACAAACGCGTTATTACTTGTTACTTTCCGTTTTATTACAAATTAAATTACGTTTATGTATCTGTGTTTGCTGGGATGCTATACTTGCACTTCATATCAAGAAACACGGTAGTGCCTCATTTACGCGAGTGCAACCGAACGACACTGTTGAGATATTTTCATATCTCATCAACGGCTGAATCGATTGAGGTGTGCCTAGGTGTGCTCTTTCAAAAGCTGAGGTTTAAGTACATTAGAAAACGATTAAAATTTTTTTCTGTATGCCTTAACAATAAAAATATATTAATGTAAAGTCTGATTTTTAACTACGTTCAAACAGATTAAAAAACGTCCACGTGGTCGTCAGGCAGACAGACGCGTGCTGACGCGTGAATCTGCATACACAGTTTGTCCGGAAAGTTCCCGGACTGATTTTTTCTAGCGCGGGTAAGCGGCGCTATCGAGCGGTCAACGCTGGAACTACT
>NW_018021446.1:34442-36010 GCF_002006095.1 Pseudomyrmex gracilis | reverse complement strand
TTAAATGGAGACTACCTTGAAGTGTAAACTTGTTTAATAAACCATATCTTTCATTTTCGATTTTTAATTCACGTAGTCCGGGAACTTTCCGGACATACTGTGTATTTAGCCACCAGACTGCGCAATGATAAAACGTGAGTCTCCTCTTGTTGTCACCATGTGGGAACACTTTTCTACAATCATTTTTGCTCACGTACAGCCGATCACATGATTGTTGTCACGTGCCTTAAAGCCGCGGAAAAATTGTAATATTTCTTGACAAGGCATAGTTAGGCGAGTAACAGCGGCAACAATGTCGCTTTTTACACAACATACTTAGATCTTAACACAACGATTTTCTTGCCCCTGTCACACTCAAAATTGTTTTGTTTAGCGTTTTAAGCGTTGTTTTAGTATTTGTAAAATTGAGAAATCTATTTAGTAGTTTTGTTTGACAGCTAAACAAATTGACAGATTTGGTTAGACCCGCGCGAAGTTGTCAGATTGCTGTTCGATGTAAAACGTGGATAGTTGCTTGTAAACGGTACAATTGGTATAGTGATTTTTGTTATTTGGAATATTTAAAATAGTGAGTACGTAAAACAGTAAAACTTTGCTTATCGTCAGATTAAAATTTCAAATGAAAAAATTAAGCGTCAAATTTCACGTAATGGAAAAAGCTTATATTATTAGAAAACAACTTCCATTGTCTTAGAGTTATGGAATCACTATTCATAAAAGACAAAGACTGAGTTTGTCCAACGCTATTATGGAAATTAAGAATTCTATTATGGACATAGGAAATTCTATATTTAGATTTGGTCAAATTTACGTTGCATTGTCACAAAAAATTATTTTAAAAATTATTAAAAACCAACTAAAAGAAAATGTCTAATTGCTTAAAATAATTAAATTTTCACATTTTAATACCTTTGAAATAAAAATAATAACAAACACTTTTTTGCTGATTTGATTAGAATCTACATCCCGAGTAGAAAATTAAACACGGCCCTAAGAAGGGCGCGTTAGGTTTTGTCCTGTTGCCTGATAAGGTCTTGTTAATGCAGCCTGACAGCGCCCTGATCAAAAATGTAACGTCGTGTTACATATGGCCCTGATAGCAGGTTTCTGACCGGGCTTTAGTACGGCGGATCCTTTACGAGCCTTATTATTTTTATAACCCGTGATAGGAGACTGTAAGGAGAAGAAGAAGGTTTGTGGATTAATATTAGCCTAACAGTTTTCTTGACTTGCACTTCCAGATTCATCAGAGGTTTTTTCACTTTCATCCAAATTTTCTAGTGATGAACGGTTTTGACTAGCGGTAGATGTCGATGGTTTTGATATTGAATAATCCTCATCTAAAATCAAATGTTTCATAAATGTATATACTCATAAGTATTATGTATAGTATATATGTATATGTACGTCTATGTAAATGTTAACTATGAATAATATTGATGCAAAATCTAAACAGCGTACTACTTGGTCCTAAATAATACTTTTGCGTCATCTTGGACGTGAAAATAATCTTTAGGTAACTTAGATTTTCAAACCTGGATTTTCTGAATATATATATATATATATAT
>NW_018021446.1:28893-34232 GCF_002006095.1 Pseudomyrmex gracilis | reverse complement strand
CACGTATTCGTGTTAATTTTCTAATTTTTTCCGCACGATCCATTATTTTTTATTTCACTTCACACAACAGTATGAAAATTGCAATTTCACAATGAAGTTGTTTTCTAACTCTCGATGATTCTTATTTCAATAGAATGTGCACATGCACACATTCAATAGAGAATTTTAGAAAAAACCCAATCAGGACCGCATAAGAATTTCCTCAATGAAGCGCTAATAGAGCAGCCCTCATTGCGGCGCTGACAGAAGGGCCACATGTATCAAATAATACGGTAACCCTGATGTAGACACTATCAGCACCGGATCAGGTTTTCCAAAATAAGGCAAGCCATGACATTACCTGATTGCGCCCGGAGCAAAATGCAGGCAAACCTTAATCATTTTCTACTCGGGATAAAAGATGCAAGTACTTTTAACACTTTTTTATATATATTATCTGTTATATGTATTCTTGTTATTAATAAGAAATACATTAAATTGAGTCGATATCTCAGCTTTTTATCACAGCATCCAGTAAATAAAAAACTAGGGATCATCTATGATATAATAGACAGAGCAGTTCTCCTTTCACATCCGACTTTTCATAAAGAAAATTTAATAATAGCAATCCAAATTTTACTAACAAAATGACTTTTTATTGGATTTAATTTTTAAAACCGTAAAAAAGAGATTATATTATCTATTTACTAAAAAACTTAATGTAGTGAACGGCGATTAAAACTTGGAGGGTGGATGCCAGAGTGGTATGAGAGGCTTTTTCACGTTGCCATTTGTTCCGGGCATTACTGATTATATTTCTAAGTCGTTGAGAAGGACTAATTTTAAGCTCTCTTTCAGAATTTTCAATACTCTTAAAAACTTCATTAAGGTCCATAAAAACAACCTTAGTCATGACTCTTTATGTAATGTTATCTACAAAATATACTGCTCATCGTGCGATACTTCATACGTTGAGCAAACTGGCAGAAAATTACGCACTAGAATTTTAGAACAACAAAACAATATTCTTTCTAATTGCAACCGTCAATTTGTGGTGAGCAAACATTGTATTGAATTTGGCCATGATTTTTTGTGGAATGGTGTTGAAGTTTTGGACACAGAACGCTTTTATCAACAAAGGTTAATTTCTGAAATGATTAATATCAGGATGCAAAAGAATGGCATAAATTTAATGACGGATACGGAGTTCCTAGATCCGATTTATACCTCACTGGTTGAAAAGTTCGGCGGTTAATCACGTGTGTCTCTCTTACCACTTTTGACGTTTTCACCTTTCTTACTACCGACTACCTCACCACATAAGGATCTTTTTTCCGGGCCGGTCTTCTTCAATCGACTTATCGATTGATCGGCAAAAACTAAATCGGATGTCTAATAATTAATGCGGGTGTAATCCCAAATTAATCGATCTGGAAGTTCGCAGCCCAGGCATCGGGCCTGCGAGTAGAAGTCCCGAGTTCGAATCCTTATCTTCGGATTCTGGCCGGACCTTCCAGTTTCGGGCACAGCTCCCACGGCAAAAATGAATACCTAGGGAGATCAGTATACCGACTGAGATGCGAACTGAATCGGGGCTCTATGGCGGAGTCACAGAAGATCTTCGCAGAAAATTTAGGTGACATTCTAGGGAGTAATTTCACAACTTACTCACTCCAAACATATCTATCTATCTATCTAAACAGAATCACGCCTCGCAGTTTAACGAAACAAAGAAAAAATAGACAGCAGTCTCATTTAGCAATCACACACATATATTTGATCACTTACAAGAGAAGGCCGCGAACCCGGATTTCCCCTCTTGGATTTCAATGAAGTTTTGTGAGTATGTAGAGGACCTCAATATATGACTATCGTGCAATGACTATTATGCACAATTCGTGCCCGTTTTCACTTTAAAGGTATGATTTTTGACTTCAAAGATAAAAGGGCGCCTAAGCCTTTTTGCGTAAATCTCTTAAAATACAAGAGATACAGAAAAATGTTCAAAACAAAAGTTGTACAGCAAATTAATTGTTACAAAATGACAAACAAAAATTATTTTGTGTTGTTTAAAACTGTTTGTTGTATTTCTGTGACAATAAAAGAAAAAAATATTTTATATATATATTTTTTACGATACATTTTTTTATAACGCATTTACATGTCAGAAGTGCTTTATCTTATGTCTAGGAAGGATAAAGTCCACGACGATAATAAATACTATAGTGTATGCATATTGACAACTGATTTGGTAACTAGAAAGATTGAAGTTCAAAGCAATAATAAATAATATAGTATATGCATGTTGACAACTGATTTGATAACTGCTGTATTGCTTACAAAGCTGTATTTTATACAAAAGGAAATTCTTTATGGATACCCATCGTTGAAAACGCTTTATATAGTATACGTATTTATACATTTATATATATTGTTACGCAGCGAACACCGCGTGTGTGCCGCGGGTATCGCGTGAACGGCGCGCGCTCGGCGCGACTGTCGGTTGCCGAGCGACGACGTATTATTTATGAAAAAAGATCGCGGTCGCGAATTCTGTCACGTCGTATTTATGAATCCGGTTGGATTCTTTGTGATAATCGTTGTATCTTGAGCCATAATAAAGTGTTAATTAAGAAGCCGCGTTCTCTCATTTCCGCGGACGGTTACGCGAATCGCGCGGCTCGGTTACGGAGCCGGATCGTGCGCCGCGAGCGTAACAATATTTATTCTCGTCTGACCTGTATATTGATACATAAAGATCACAATATAAGTAAGATACAGTAGGTACACTCTGCAAAAACTTGCACTAAAAATTGTTTCTCGCGCATGACCGGATCGCACAACCAGCAACATGACGACCTTTTAAGCTGTGTTCTAGAATTGCTGTCAGCACGCTGCCAGTGCTAAAATTGTATAATAGATGTGACGTAAACTATAGATCTTTAGCGTTGGCAGTGAATTATGGAACACAGCCTTAATTATTGAGATCAAAGGTGCCGACATTGAGTGAACCTACTGTATCTTATCTATACTGTGATAAAGATATAAAATTAAGCAGATAAAATAACAATACAACGTTACTGATATGATAAAAATAAAAGTCAAATATACATAATATTAGGGTAGTGTGTTGTAAATTTATTATGAACATATATTTTAATATTCTTTATTGTTATTTGTAATATAATATAATATAATATAATATAATATAATATAACATAAATATAAATTCTTTTGACGTTATTATTAGATACAATCTTTACAACACCTCGCTAGTATTTTTTATTCTATATGTGTGTACGTGTGTGTGCAACATTATATATTCTATTGTTGTTAATTTTCTGTAACATCACATATTCTATTGTTGGTATTATATATTCTATTGTTAGTTTTCACAAAAATGTGACTACTCATTAAAAAAATGTTTTATACATAAATATTGTTTACACCATGTACATTGAACTATAGCAGGTTCTCCACATATGTGGCACCGAGGCAAACTTTGCATCGCACGATAAATCAAACAACAGTCTATTGGATTTTTAAAGTGTTCTGGCCTTTCTTCAATGTATCCGCTTTTATACCAAGCGTATTTGAATAATTCTCTAAATGATGGGCAAGACAACTGATTATGTGTAAGAGATTGTAATTTAATAACATTGTTTCGCAAATGCAAATTAATATCATAATTATATAACTAATATCATAATATTAGTTAATTATATAATAATATTGTTGCGAGATGCGGCACGTGTCGTCCACACGGTATAAGAAGATGTTCGTAGAACGATCGATTGCTCTGGAGGCTTTTGTTCGGGTAGCAACGAGGTTGTTTACGGCGAGGTTCAAAGAAGAGTGAGCCGCCGGATTCGGAATTGTCGACAGGCTGGATCATCGTCTCTCGAGATTTCTTTACGTTTTCCGTGGTCTTTTGTAACGCGTTCTCTAATAAAACTTAAGTGTGTTATACGCGGTGTTATCTTTTCTTTCCGCGGAGCGCAGTAACTCGGCGGTGACGCGATTAAACGCTGCCGTGAGCGCAACATTTGGGGGCTCGTCCGGTATCTGAGAGTTCGAGCTAGAGAAAACAACGGAAATGGCTCTTGTTTACTCGCCGCGGAGAACGCGTAACCAGACTGCGAATGGAGCGGGCGAGGCGCCGGCGGCGTCAGCGACGGCGGCAGAAGAAGAGACTTTGCGTGCGATCTTGGAGGAGCTGGAGCGACTCCGGGAGGAGCGGCGACAAGAGAAGGAGGAGATGCGTCGTCTGCAGGCACGCGTTCGGCAGGAAACATCAGGCGAGTCGTCTTCTAGTTTGTTGTCCGGTCGGGCGGGCGAATTAATTAAAATGAAAATTAAGCCCGACGTGTTCGATGGGAGCGTGCCGTGGCGTGAATTTTTTGTGCAATTCGAGCTGGTTGCTCGTGCGAACAAGTGGGACGACGCGGCAAAAGCCACGGTTCTCGCCACTAGTTTGAGAGGGGGGGCGCGCTCGATTTTGGAAGGATTAGAAGAAAATTTTAGTTTTCAAGAGATTTGCGCGAAATTAGAATTGCGGTACGGGGAGCGTGGAATTCAAAATTATTATATGCAATTTACGAATCGGAAACAGAAGAGCGGGGAAGATTTTACTGCACTTGGGGCAGATTTAGAGCGATTGGCCCGTCTTGCTTACCCGGAATGCTCCTACGAAGTCCGGGACAAAATCGCTTGTGCGCAATTCATCGTTGCGCTCTCTGACAGATTCGTGAAGCGGACGCTTTAATTAGAAAATGTTTCTTCGTTACGAGTCGCGGTTGAGCGGGTGAGAGCGGTAAAAGTTATTCAGGAAGGTAGCTTTGAAGGGGTAGGAGATAAGGGGCGAGACGGGAATGATTTTAAACGGTCATCTTACGGAAATTGGAAAAGAGGAAAGGCCGAAGACAGGCGTGAGGAGAGAGAGAAGGCTGTGACTAAAAAGAACGGCGGGGAGAGGGAATGCTGGAAGTGCGGAAAGAAGGGGCACTTTCGCTTTGAGTGTCCGGCTAGTTTGTCGGGAAACAAGACTTACAAGGAGAGTGTACACCCTGTGGGTCACAGATTTTGATGCAATTTTGCAGAATGGTAGTACGCATATAGAAATAACAAATGCTATTCGGAGACAATGCAACTCTCAAGCATTTGCAAGAAATCGCAGTTTGAATTTTCGCGTGCTACTTAAGTACAATTCGAAAAGAAAGTTTTTCGAAGTGGCGGCGTGGCGCAGCGGACTAATCGCCGCGCTAGTAGTCCGCGGATCGCATGTTCGCGCCTATGCTAGTTTTGTCTTTTTTTTTTTTTTTGTTTGTGGTATCACACTGGTAGGATTATTATAAAGACAA
>NW_018021446.1:15207-27968 GCF_002006095.1 Pseudomyrmex gracilis | reverse complement strand
TTTCTATGGCTATGGGCGAGGTAATTCATGATACAATTATTAACATTCTGGGAGAGCGAAAAGTTGTGAGTGAAGAAGAGTTAATATTATTTGAAGAAAGCGATAGCGAAGAAATGTACGAAGAAGTAAGTAAAAGGGATAGTTGTCGTATTGTCAACGTGATCATATGTAATTATTGTTTCTATATTTGACTTTGTATATTATCGTAGTTTAAAGGTGATGAAGATGAAGTGTACGAACCCGAAGAATATGAAAAACCACCTTTTGATCATATTCCTTTGGAATACAGGCGAGAACAGTCGCTCTTGCAGAAGCGCATCCAAAGTGGTCGTTAACAACGCTTCACAAGAGAGGCTGCAGTCGCTTAACCAGAAAGGAATTACTCAAAAAGTGGAGAGAAGATGTACAGAAGGGTAGAACACACCATGATAAATGGTTCCATATCGACACAGACACCTTTGATCGTTTCAAGGAAGCTAGAGCTTCTTCGGAGCAAGTAAGCTTATTGTTATATCAAAACGGCAAATAGAAAAAATGTATAACTGTAAAATACGTATGTTGGTTGTAACTTTAATAGGTAACAAGCCGAACAATCCAGCAATGGGCAATGACAGCAGCATTTCCGTTTATCTCGGAAAACTTTCCGTTTAATGCTAGCAAAGACTGGTTAAATAAATTCAAAAGGAGACATCGAATAAAACAGCNAAAAGTCACAAAGTTTGTGAGTGAAAAGGAGTGCACATCGATAGACGAGATTTTACAAGCGGCCGAAAAATTCCAAACACAAACACGAGCTCTAATTTCACAATTTCCTTCAGATTTTGTTCTAAACACTGATCAGACTGGATGTCAATATAGTATTCCTTATAATAGAACTTTGGAACATCAAGGTGCAAAAACAGTTGTTGTGAAAAAAAAGAATTTAAATAAACTTACGCATTCATATACTGTGCAATATACATTGTCCGCGTCGGGAAAAATTATTCCTTTTGTATTCTTGTGTATGCAGGAGCCCTCAGGAATGTTTGGTCCTTTAGTTCAACAAAGAGTGGATAAATTGACCGCAGAATATAAAAATGTTGTTGTAACCTGTTCGAAATCAGGAAAGCTTACCACCGACTTATTTAGAAAATTTTTAACAACTGTTATTGTACCGTATGTTAAATCGAACAAGTTTTTGCTTAAAATTGATTCGTGGGGGGGGCCAAACTAATCCTATTTTATTCGATGAGATCTTCGAAAATGAAAAAGGAGAAGCAACATGTACAGTAAAAATAATACCGCCAAAGTGTACACCATTGTGTCAGCCATGCGATGTATATTTTTATCGTCAAGTAAAAAATCTGCTTAAGCGCCTGCAGAATGCTCCTACATTATTACAAGAGCAGCGAGAAATATCTTCCCGTGAAGACGAAATCAAACAGCATTCCTTGATACTGCATCAGTTAAATGCTCCGGTATTTAATTCTACGATACAGTATGCATAGGTTTGCCTCAAAACTGACTAGTGACCGAGCGATATTTTAAAATGTAAACGAAATATGTTTTCCTTCGTCGATAATACAACACAAATGTTCTTGCGGAAAAGTAAGTTTTATACAATGTGCTTGGTGCACAACAGTATTATGTTTTACTTGCTTTTATGATTGTTATCATCCTACAATGTGTAAAACTACAGAGCAACAATGATACATTACTGTTAATGTAAATACATATATGTACACTTCTTTTCTTTGCATTGTTTCGTTTTTATTAAAAGCACACAACAATAAAAATAGTTTTAAAATGTATTTTTCTGCATATTATTAAATATGTTCAATATAATATTATATATATGTTTTCTATATTTGTCTTTATAATAATCCTACCAGTGTGATACCACAAAAAAAAAAAAAAGACAAAACTAGCATAGGCGCGAACTTGCGACCTGCGGACTTCTAGCGCGACGCTTAGTCCGCTGCGCCACGCCGCCACTTCGAAAAACTTTTTTTTCGAATTGTACTTACGTAGCACGCGAAAATTCAAACTGCGATTTCTCGCAAATGCTTGAGAGTTGCATCGTCTCCGAATAGCATTTGTTATTTCTATATGCGTACTACCATTCTGCAAAATTGCATCAAAATCGGTGACGCACAGGGTGTACACTCTTCTTGTAAGTGCACTGTATACATATTATCGTTTTTGCAGGTAGAAGAGTAACAAGCGCTAAAAGAAGCAGAGCGGCCTGGATGAGAGGCCGTGGCCGTGGCCGTGATAGAGGCTCAGTTACAAATTATTCTTTCAATATAAATTGTATTATTAAGTAGTACATGAAAAATTGATACAATTGTTAATATATACATAACTTATATATATATGTACGTATATATATATGTGTGTGAAATATATATATCGTGTTCACCTAATATTTCTTTTTTTTTCAAAACTTCACGGCGTTTCAGTCTTATAAGTTTTCAACTAATAATTAAATAAATTTGTATAAAGAAATAAATATAGAAATTAAAAATAAAATGTGTATAATAAGTTTTACGTTATTAATTGTATTAAATGCATTTGTTAGATATAGAAAACAAACATTAAAGATTAAACTCACTATTGTTGTTAATTTTCGCGCCGTCGTTTTCACATTCTCTTTTGCAATCTTTTATTCTCTCTTGTACTTTTTTAATTCACAATCTGTTTTTCTCTCTTTCTTACTTTTTCTCTTTTTCATACTCTTACTCTTTTTCTCTCTCTCTCGCACTCTCTCTCGCACTCTTTCTTACTCTCTCTTACTCTCTCCCGCACTCTATAACACTATCTCTCACACTCTCTCACTCTTTCACATTTTCCCTCCCACTCTCTCTCGCTCTTTCTCACTCTCTCTCGCACTCTTTTTCATCCTCTCTTACTTTTACTCGCACTCTCTCTCACTCTTTCTCGCACTCTCTTTCACTCTCTTTTGCACCTTTTCTCACTCTTTCTCACTCTCTTTCTCACTTTTTTTCGCATTCTCTATCACTCTCTTTTGCACTTTCTCTCACTCTCTCTCACTTTTTCTCGCACTCTTTTTCACTTTCTCTCACTCTCTCTCACTCTCTCTGTTTTTCTCGCACTCTTTCTCACTCTCTCTTACACTCTCTCGCACTCTATAACACTCTCTCACTCTTTCTTATTTTGCACCTTTATCTCTCTCACTCTTCTTTGCACTCTTTCTCACTCTCTCTCTTGCACTCTATCTCACTTTCTCTCACTCTCTCTCGCACAATCTCTCACTCTTTCTCACTCTCTCTGGCACTCTCTATCACTCTCTCTCTCTTTCTCACTCTTGCAATTTCTATCACTCTTTCTCATTTTCACTCCAACTTTTTGTCACTATTTCTTTCACTCTCTTTCCTTTTTTTCACGTTTTCTTTTATCTAACTAACGCATTATATGATACAATTTAATACAAAAAGAATACTATACATTTTATTTTATATATATTTATTTATTTATAAAATCTTTTATTTTTTACAGTTTCATTTTTAAAACATTTATATAAAACTGGAACGCCGTAAATTTATGGAAAAAAAACAGGAAATATTAGTTAAGCACGATTTGTATTTCTTTTAATAAAAAAAATGCAGTTATTTACTTATATAAATATACAATGTATATATATATATATACATAATTTACATATTAACAATATATAATTTATGTATATTAACAATTGGATAACTTTTTTATGTACTACTTTGTAATACTTACAATTTATATTGAAATAATAATTTGTATTTGAGCCTCTACCACGGCAAAGGCCACGGTCTCTCATCCAGGCCGCCCTGCTTCTTCCAGCGCTTGTTATTCGTCTACCTGCAAAAACGATAATATGTATGCAGTGCACTTAGAAATGCTTGCATTTTGAAACATTGTCACTTATACAAATTTTTATTGACCTCTATTTGTGTGGATTTTGTGTGCGTGTGTGTGTGTGTGTGTGTGTGTGTAGATCAGGGTGTGTCTGATGTTTAAGTATATTTTTACGTATGTGTGTATGTATGTATTACTTATAAATATATATTTACGAATATTATTCTTTACTTACGCTTGTGTGGTTCAAAAGGTGGATCTCTTTTCTCTCTTTCGGCACAATCTGTAAAAATCATATATAAAAATATATGTTCCGTAGGTATTTACACATACATGTACTTTGTCGTAGTGGCATATGACCTTGTCGTAAAAGGTCACATATAAAATTTACAAAATAAATTTTATATTTATATTTATTATGTTAGATGTGTGTGTATGTACACGTGTATATATATGTATATATAACCAAATGCAGTGTAAATCATTTGTAGAAATAATACTTACAGTTTTGTTGTGACGTGCCGGGTTGTGTATCCGTTGCGTTTCCTTCGCCGGTAGCATTTGGTTTTACTGCAGAACGAATTTTTGTGATGTAAATGTATATATTCACTATACATAATGTCCTNATAAAACAATTTGATACTTACTTTTATCAAAGTGCATCTGGAACCTGTTTAATGGTTCTTGCATTGTTTTTAGTTGTTCTCGCAATGCAACATTTTCTGCTTTTTCTATTTCTGCTTCCATTTCTATTTCAAAATCGTCTTCAGTAGCCCGAATCATTTCTGAAAAAATACTTAAAAATCATAGAAAAGAATAATAAATACATTATTTTTACTTACTTTATATATACTTACTTCTAAAGAAAAAAACAATTGCGTCTTCTTTTGAAATGATTTCTGTGTTTCTTTTTTTTACTAGTATTCTACACAGCGCATACGTAGCAGTAGTATTATTAATGCTAGCACTGTATTGCTTACTTATTAAAGACAAATTTTATTGGTTGATTAGGTAATAGATGATAAATGCGATTTATTTCTTTGCTTTCTATCTCGGTAGATACCAGAACGCAACTAAGTTCATGTGAAAAGAAATTCTGTGAATAATAAAAATCTATTTATATATCATGTGACATTTATTGTAAAGTTGCTAAGTGACAAAGAATATCGGATCACAACTTATAAAATTCAATTATCGTAATTTTTGTATTACACATTACCAATTCTTTTGGATTTCTATTACGTAACCAATCTTTGGTTTTTTAGTAAGTAACTAGCAATATACCAATGAACATCGCACTTCAATCTGGATATAGATATATCTGGCATTAACTACAGAAACTAACATGTGTACCAACCAAGGTTATTATTAAAATATCAATATTACTATAAACAAGAATTAAACACGTACAGTGATAAATTAAGTATTTGACGTTGCACTTACTTAAAGTTATACAATTAACTAATTTTCTCTCGTTAATACGGTTTACTGTAGAACAGATATAATAAAGATATTTCAGTAACATATGTATCAGGTACTTTAGATAATCAACCAATAAAATTTGTCTTGATAAGTAAGCAATACATTGCCACTGTTGACAAACTTCATAGTAGTTACTACGCATGCGCTGTATAGAATGCTAGTGAAACAGTAGAAACAAACACTCAGAAATAATTTCGAAAAAAACGCAATTATTTCTTCCTTTTGAAGTAAGTATATAAGAAATATAATATTATATTTATTATTCTTTTATATGATTTTTTGTACTTATAAGTATTTTTTTAGAAATGACTCAAACTACTGAAGACGAGTTTGAAGTGAAAATGCAAAATTTGCATATAAGTACTGTGAATGTCGCATTGCGACAACAAATCAGGAAACTGCAAGATGAAATAAGATTATTAGAAATACAATTTAATACAAGTATCAAATTTATTTCTCACTACATTATGTATAGTGAATATATACATTTACATCACAAAAATTCGTTCTGCAGTAAAACCAAATGCTACCGGCGAAGAAAACCCAACGGATACACAACCCAGCACGTCACAACAAAACTGCAAGTATTATTTCTACAAATGATTTACATTGCATTTAGTTATATATACTGTGACGTTTTTCGTNGTTATTAATAATTTCCCGCGTCTTCCCGCCCGAAACGGAAGGATGAAATCAGGACACGGACGAGAGTCAGGAACGTCTGTATCGGCAGGACAGAAAAGGGGTGGTCCCAAGAGCGTACCGCTGAGCCGAGCCGACGGATCCTTTGATGGAGTATTGGGCGCCAGACGCGTTGCCGTGTCAAAATTTGCGTCGCTCGACACAACGGGCCGACTAGCTCAATGAGAACGGAGAGGGGTTCTATTGTCTTTAAATAACAGGCTGTCCTTCCTAAGATGGAAAAAAAGGGGGCGCGAGAGAGGTGAAGAGACGTGAACAGGCGCTAGTAAGTTTTAAGTACCAAGTGTATTGATATAATATAAGAGGCGGGTAAATAAAGAGAAAGAAATCAGATGTGAACGAGTTGTAACTAAAGAAAAGCGATATGATATAGCAGAATTATTAATAAAGAAAAAAAATATAAAAATAAATGCGAGCTCAAACAAAGATACGGAAAAGCACTAACAAAAGAGATTACACAGCAATTAGTATGAACAAAACGCAAACACGCAAAATAGCAAACTACGTCACCACGTCGAGCGGCCGAAGCGATATATTCAACAAGGTCAAACGGTCAATGCATCGACAGCGATAGAACCGCGTTCCTCTGCCCGGATCGCTGGGGGTGGCTTTTTACAATGCTGACAGTTAAATAGCGCAAATGCACGGCCCACCCACGGCGACAAAGCTTTCGATGGTTTATTTTTGCAGGAAGCTACCGCAAGGAGCGCACGGGGTCGAGGAGACGCGCAGCGCTCTCCGGTAGCGTTCCGCCGGACAACGCGACTCCGGGCAAAATCGGCGATTAATACGACAGCTCTAAGGGTCTCTCAAATGCAAGGTCAATACGACAGCCACGCGGATTTCGCGTCGTCAAACCGATACGACAGCTGTACGAAGTTCGGTATCGCAAAATCGTTACGACAGCACGCGATATAGCAACGCAAAGCAATACCTACAAGGCGACAATCACCAACGCAACAGAAAATAGTCGTACAGAAATTATAACGAAAATTCTTACAGACTAAGGGATGCTACTTGGCACCTCCTGAGCGACTCCAGGGTTGATCACAGTATTTAACAAAATACTCGCGAAATCTCAACGCACTTCAGTCTACGAAATAGTACCACAAAGCCCCGTGAATCCGATTCTAGCCGCCTTCCAAAAACCAATATGGCGAAGGTTTCGTCCTTGCCAAATACTCAACGCGAAAATTCGGCGACTAGCCTCGACACAGAACTCGGCACGCAGATTCGTGGCTGCAAGAAACGAGGCACCTCACCGGATATCGTCGTCCTGGAACATCACGTTCTTTCTTTCCGTTAATTGCAGGACGACACTTCCAGGGAGTCCTTTCGTGCGTCCGACTTGTATAACGGTTAGCGACCAAGACAGTGTTCACAGTTTTAGCTTCCTTACAGCATGCTGTAAGGAAGCCAAAACTGTGAACACTGGACCACGAGAGGGAGGATCGCGATCGATTCGGGGTCGATGCGCCCGGGCGCGCTGGGATCGCGGAGGGTCGGCCTTGCCGGCCAATCAGAGCGCGCCGTGGTATCAAGCGCGGCGCTCGCGGTCGCGTGAGCTACTAGAGCACAACACGCGAAATATGAACTTGTTTCCCCTTTGCAGGGTTTCTCCTTTGTCTGTCCGACGGTATCGGGTCCGGCTGACTGGAGCGGACCTCCAGAAGGTCTTCTTTCGGCTCCGAAGNTCCTCCGAGCTGGTAGCTGGCCTCAAAGACAGATTTGCCCGTTCATAGCTGCAGGTGGTTACGGCCGCTTGGCGACGCTGTCGTTCGCGTGCCGCTTGCGCTCCTTGGCGTAAAGGGTTGAGCCTGCCGACTAAATCAGGACCGTAGTCTCTGTACGCTGCCACTGGCGCTTCCTCGATCCCCTGGGTTCTGGTTCGCGTCTTATTCCTCGTTAGATTTCCTGTCCACTCGTCTCCCTCGATGTCCTTCGGCGGGGTGAGCCCTCGGGTGGTGAGGCGCCAATTTTATATATTATAAAAAAAAGAATACAAACAAAAGAAATAAGTATCTAAAACGGAATACGGTGCGCAAGCCCTGGAGGATCCTGGCGCTTAAGACCGGCCCACACTTCGGGACTCCCTCGGAAGATATCTTTTGTGGCAAGGGGGGAAGCGGCGCGAACACCACGTCACAATACATACATATCACGTGTACGTACACACACTTTGAACATAATAAATATAAATATAAATATAAAATTTATTTTGTAAAGTTTTATATGTGACCTTTTACGACAAGGTCATATGCCACTATTACAATGTACATTTATGTGTAAATACCTACGAAATATATATTTTTTATATGGTTTTTACAGATTCTGCCGAAAGAGAGGAAAAAGTTCCACCTTTTGAACCACACAAGCGTAAGTAAAGAATAATATTCTTAAATATGAATTAATAACTAATACATAACTACACACATACGTAGAAATATACTCAATTATCAGAAACACCCTGATCCACACACACACACACACACACGCGCGCGCGCGCGCGCGCGCACGCACACACACAAAATCCACACAAATAGAAGTCAATAAAAATTTCTATAAGTGACAATGTTTTAAAATGCAAGCATTTCTAAGTGCACTGTATACATAGTATCGTTTTTGTACGTAGAAGAGTAACAAGCGCTAGAAGAAGCAGAGCGGCGTGGATGAGAGGCCGTGGCCGTGGCCGTGATAGAGGCTCAGTTACAAATTATTATTTCAATATAAATTGTATTATTAAGTAGTACATGAAAAATTGATACAATTGTTAATATATACATAACTTATATATATATGTATGTATATATATATGTGTGTAAAATATATATATCGTGTTCACCTAATATTTCTTTTTTTTCAAAACTTCACGGCGTTTCAGTCTTATAAGTTTTCAACTAATAATTAAATAAATTTGTATAAAGAAATAAATATAGAAATTAAAAATAAAATGTGTATAATAAGTTTTACGCGTTATTAATTGTATCAAATGCATTAGTTAGATATAGAAAACAAACATTAAAGATTAAACTCACTATTGTTGTTAATTTTCGCGCCGTCGTTTTCACATTCTCTTTTGCAATCTTTTATTCTCTCTTGTACTTTTTTAATTCACAATCTGTTTTTCTCTCTTTCTTACTTTTTCTCTTTTTCATACTCTTACTCTCTTTCTCTTTCTTTCTCTCTCTCTCTCTCTCAGCCTCTCTCACTCTTTCTCGCACTCTCTCTCACTCTCTTTCATCCTCTCTTACTTTCACTCGCACTCTCTCTCACTCTCTCTCGCACTCTCTCTTACTTTTTCTCGCACTTTTTTTCACTCATTCTCACTTTCTCTCGCATTCTTTGTCACTTTTTTTGCATTTTTTTTCACTCTTTCTCGCATTCTTTTTTGTTGTCTCCCACTTATTTTTCTTTCACTTTCTCTTTTTTTCATTCTCTATCAGTGTTTCTCATTTTCTCTCCTACTCTTTCTCACTCTCTTTCGCACTCTTTCTTACTCTCTCTCATTCTTTCGCAGTCTCTCTCGCACTTTTTCTTACTCTTTCTTACTGTCTCTCGCACTCTATAACACTCTCTTTCACACTCTTTCATTCTTTTTTATTTTCTATTTCACTCTCTCTCAATCTTTTTTGCATTTTCTCTCACTGTCTTTTGCTCTTTTTCTCATTTTCTCTCATTCTTTCTCACTCTCTCTCGCATTTTCTCTTACTCTCTTTCGCACTTTGTGTCACTCTTTTTCGCACTCTCTCTTACTTTTTCTCGCACTCTTTCTCACTTTCTTTCGCATTATCTTTCACTTTTTCTCATTCTCTTTCGCACTTCTTTCACTTTCTTTGGCACTCTCTATCATTCTTTCTC
The DNA here is from genome assembly GCF_002006095.1 of Pseudomyrmex gracilis. Taxonomy (NCBI): domain Eukaryota; kingdom Metazoa; phylum Arthropoda; class Insecta; order Hymenoptera; family Formicidae; genus Pseudomyrmex; species Pseudomyrmex gracilis. Next base: position 18,092 of record NW_018021446.1, on the reverse strand, counting down.
TTTCTCACTCTCGCACTTTCTCTCACATTTTTTCAGTTTTTTTCGCACTGTCTCTAATTCTTTCTCGTACTCTCTTTCACTCTCTCTCACTTTGTCTCACTTTTCCTTACACTCTTTTTCACTCTTTCTTGCTCTCTTTCTCACTCTCTTTTGCACTCTTTCTTACTCTTTCTCGCACTGTCTCTCACTCTCTTTCACTCTATCTTGCACTTTTGTTCAGTCTTTTTCACTCTCACTAGCACTTTCTCTCACTCTCTCTCGCACTCTCTCTCACTCTCTCTTGCATTCTCTCTCACTCTCTGTCGCACTTTCTTTCAGATTTTTTCACTCTCTCTCGCACTCTTTCTCACTCTTTCTCATTTTCTCTCGCACTTTTTCTCACTTTTTTTGCACTTTCTTTTACTCTCTCTCGCATTCTCTTTTTTAGTCTGTTACTTATTTTTCTTTTACTCTTTCTTCTTTTCATTCTGTTTCAATCTTTTTCATTTTTTTCTCACTCTCTCTCACTCTCTTTCGCACTCTTTCTCACTTTCTCTCACTCTCTCGCAGACTCTCTCGCACTTTTTCTCACTCTCTTTTACTCTCTCTCGCACTCTATAACACTCTTTTTCACACTCTCTCATTTTATTCGTATTTTCCATCCCATTCTCTCTCACTTTTTCTCGCACTCTCTCTCACTCTCTTTTGCACTTTTTCTCATTCTCTCTTATTCTCTCTCACTTTCTTTCGCACTCTTACACTTTCTTTCTCTTTCTCTCTCACTCTCTCTCAGTCTCTCTCGCACTCTTTCTCACTCTCTCTTGCTCTCTCTCGCACTCTCTCTCACACTCTCTCGCTCTTCCACATTTTCTATCATATTCTCTCTCACTTTTTTTGCACTCTTTCTCATTCTCTCTCACTCTCTTTCGCACTATTTCTCACTCTTTCTCATTCTCTCTCGCACTTTCTCTCACTCTCTCTGGCACTCTCTATTATTCTCTCTCTTTTTTACTCTCGCACTTTCTCTCACATTTTCTCATTCTCTCTCGCACTTTCTCTCATTCTTTCTTGCACTTTCTTTTACTTTCTCTCATTTTGTCGCACTTTCGCTCGCACTCTCTATTACTCTCTCTTTCTTTCACTCTCGCAATTTCTTTCACTTTTTCTCATTCTCACTCTCACTCTCTCTCGCATTCTCTTTTTGAGTCTCTAACGTATTTTTCTTTTACTCTTTCTTTTTTTCATTCTCTCTCACTTTTTCTCAGTTTCTCTCGCACTCTTTCTCACTCTCTCTTTCACTCTTACACTTTTTCTCTTTCTCTCTCACTTTTTCTCAGTTTCTCTCGCACTCTTTCTCACTCTCTCTTTCACTCTTACACTTTTTCTCTTTCTCTCTCACTTTTTCTCAGTTTCTCTCCCACTCTCTGTCACTCTTTCTTTCACTCTCTTCCTTTTTTTCTTTCTTTTCCTTTTTCTTTTTCTCATACGTTTTCTTATACTTATCACGCGTCGTGTAAACGCATGTATATTGCCATCTTTTACGCCACAGATAAACTGACATTTCCCCACCATCTAGCCGGTGGAATTTTTCCACCACCTAGCCGGTCGATTTTCCCCACCACCTAGTCGGTCGATTTTCTTCACTACTTGCCTATCTAGTCAGAAAACGTGAAAAAGTAGAAGTCAAAACGTTTTCTGTAAACAGCTTCGAAAACATCCTCGCACGAAAAAAACACATTAATACTTTTCTTGTCTGCTTTTTTACCTGAATCGATTGAGAGTAGAATAAATCCGATCGGTTCAGTCAGTATTAAGATATTGCTGATTGAATTTTCTTCCACTCCTAAAATTTATTTTTGCGTATATAGAGCTACGATGTGCCTCGCACAGTTCNGGCGCACTGCGCGCGCGTGAACTTGGCGCGAGGCACTACCGTGCCTCTTGATCATAGATATATATAGATAATATTCGTCAATTGCTGCATATATGAGGCTGCTCGTAGACAGATAGATTATCGGACATCTTGTACATTCACATATATTCTCTTATTTATGAATTTTACTTATTAGATCACTAAAGAGAAACAATTGGACCAATCCAGACGCAGGACGTGCTAGAACCCCTTGGGAAAAATTACTTTACATACAGTTAAAGTTTTTAAAAGTATTATTTAAAGTGTACAAGTTTACTTAATAAATTTTGAAGTAATTTAAAGTGTGTAAAAAATTAATGTAAAGTGATCTAAGAACTTTGAAAGTATTTCAAGAGCGATTTTAAGATAATCTTAGAAAAACCGAAGATTTTAAAAATTGACTTCAGAATAGTCTTTAAGTCTTCTAAAGGAATAGAAAAATAACTTTATAGCAATTTCAGTAAATCTTAAGTAACCGTAAAATAACATTACACGGTAAAGTTTTCTAATACGTTTTAATCTTGAGTATAGAGTTTTACGGAAATGAATTTTTAAGAAGAGTTATTGTATAGTTAGTTCTAAGATGTACTCTTAAAGTTATTCTTTTTATCATTTCCATTGCATCGAAAATTTTTAAAGTGCTCTTAAGGTTCTCAAGGTTTGTAAAAACTAAACAGTTGTCTACTTTTATGTAAAAACACAATTCATATCTTTTCAAGATTTTTTTAGTTTCTATATTTTAAGTCCATTGATACAAGGCGAATTGGTTCGTAAAAGCTAGGATCAAAATAACAAACGCACAGTACGTGTGTAAGAATGTATTATATACAGGGTGTCCCAGAATTGGTGTAACATCTCTCGTAGACAGATAGAAAGAGTAAAACTGAGTCGATAAGTCTTGTACCATTTTGCTAGATTCGCAATAGTTACCGAGATCTTAAGTAACAAAAATCCGCGAATAAGCGTGCATCAGGCTGTCTTACGCGCGTAGGAC
>NW_018021446.1:8867-14812 GCF_002006095.1 Pseudomyrmex gracilis | reverse complement strand
CGTTACTAATATACGAAACGCAGACACATTTTGATATTAAGTTTTGAGGCAAGTAAGATATTATTCGTCCACTTCTATGGCATACATGAACAATGCTGTTAGATGATATGTTTAGCTCTCTATCATGACAAAAATCCTCATTACTCACTTCAAACAGTTCCGCTAGAATTACACAATTTTTTTCTTCTGTATCAACATAGTCAACAACTAGAATGCGTGCAATATCCAGAAAGACACCGTTATTTATTTGAGTTATGCTATTATTTCTTACAGTGAGCGTTCCATAGACATTTGCATGGAAGACAATTCCTTTAAAAATAAGTCGTCTAAAGGATTGTGCAGTGGTTCTCACGTTTGTGTAAAGATATTCCTGAATCGTAATCTTTTCCACTAAAGACAGAGAATAGTTTTCAGGAGCTCCAAACAGTCTTAAAGAATTGGAGAAAAGATAGCTATTATGACTGGAATAGTATTTCTATAACTTAGATTCATATAATTCTTTTCCTGGCTGAGAACAATCATCACGAGAAAAAATTTCTGAACTTAAATGGGAAACATGACGTAATCGCAAGAACGAGCGACATTACTGCTGGGGAACACTGCGTGTTCCTTTTATAAGTTGTGTCAAAACTCCGTTAAAATGCTCGAAAGGAAACGTAGAGGAAGCCCAAAGTCCTCCAAAATCTTCTACTGCTTTCGGCATATGAAGCAACAAATGAGTATTGAAAGTATACAATGAATGACAACCTGGATAAACAACTGCAATATTTTCAACAAATTTAATCAGAGCAGCTTTAGCATTTTTAAATTCACGATCATCAAATCTTTCCTTAAGAAAAATTGTCATGCTGTACACAAAAAGAAACCAATGTTTCAAGTATTTAAACGATACAAGTCCTTTCAAACACACTAAAGAATAATACAAAAGAAAACTACGCAACTCAGATGCCTTCCACAGATTAAGCTCATCAATTTTTTGTGGAAGCCTAGTTATTTCCACTGGTGGCTTTATTGATTGGATTCTTTTATTCAAAATTTTTCTCTTATATTACTGTTTAAGTAATAATCCTTATCTTTATTCTCGTAATTAGTCCAATGTTTTAGGAAAGTTGTTACCACTCCTTCAAGAGAAGAATGCATATAATCCGGTACAAAAGACCAAATAATATTAAATATATAGGCAACAACAGTAAAACACTTCCTCCCTTAACTCCTTGAATGTGAGTTTATTTCCGGCGATGTGTGTCATTATAATGTTCAAGTACTTCTAAAGCTCGTAAATGCTGCTCTGTGGATCTTGGTTCCCCTAAGCTTCCAATATACACTCTAGCACTAGAGTCTTTCCTCTTTCTATTTGTTTGCCATGATGCAAACAAAATGAAGATCCATATTTTCCATTAAATTGTTTAATTCCTTGCAGTTGTGGTCGAGCTACAGAGTCTACTGACGACAATAATGTATGAACTTTTATATTTACAGGATGTTTTCTTCCAGGAATATTACAAACAATACCCTCTGTGTGTAACCTTTCTAATTCGTTCACAAATGGTTTCATAAATATATTAATTATTGGCTTTTTTTTCCATAATACAATCCACAAAGAAGCATATTATCTCTCCGAGTATTGAAAGGCAATTCATTAATACAAGCTTGAATGGGCCATACACTTACATTAGAGGATTTAAATGGCCTTATTCCATCTATGTTCCATTGCAATGTTACATCGTCAACATTAATAACACCTTTATTTATAAGACGTTTATAAACTGTGCCATTAATTACATCATTTTTTTTGCACTCTCATTTGATGTACAAGTTTGCTATTGCTCATAATTTGCTGTATTTGATTGCTAATCGATAATTGAACAAAGAAATTACCATCTTTCAGAATCTTCATAGAACAGAACTGACCGCATGAGCATTCAATTTCTTCATCAATATCTGAAGGCAGTAAATCTGAACATTTGGGACAAATATATCTTATTTTCATAGAGGGAGGAATAGGAAACTTTTTTAAAAACAAGTATTTTGAACTCTGTATAAATCTAGGCATGTGACAGTCGATTAGTCGTAAGAGATGTTCAATGCCTTTGTCTTCCAAACCCTATCTAATAATAAAACTCATAATTACAATATCGCTTTCCTCTGCAGATATTTGAGCTCCATTATACAAGAGTTTTCTGTCTTGTCTCTGTAATATACACATATACAAAGTGCGAACATGCATATTATAGAGAAACAATACTCACTTGTAAAATAAAACTTAAATATTTTTTTCACAATTAGTAACTGAGCTATGTTTAATAACAAGGTTTTCCAAGAAGATTCTCACCTGAGCATTTCTATGATACTGTTGTTGAGTCTCATAATTTTCTTCATTACAGTACATTTGGAGAGGTAGTTGATTATTATCGTATCTTATATTTTTATAGAAGGCGAATTCATTACGAAATTCATCTATTTCTACATTTTGCAATGTACTGTCATTACTTACGCTTTCATTATCAGAATTGGATATGCTGCTTGAAGATAAAAAGCTTTCCTAAACACACAATAAAAATTATTATATTTAAAACACTTTGCCTAGGATAAAAATAACTTTAACTCATACACATGCCATTTTATCTGAATCATCCTCTAAATATACAGAACTGTCATCGCCAGAACACAGCCTGTCTTGGAAGTTAGATTGTACTGAATCATGATGTAGGATCTTTTTTGGTTTTATGTAATTAAATGAATTTGTTGATGAATAAATGTTAGAATATATTTATATTAAAAAGTAATCTATATTTTAACAAGAATACGAGCAATAAATTGGCACCGAACAATAAATTGATCTCTCAGATGGAGCGCGCAATATTCCGAGCGTCTTATCTCAGCGACGTACTCGGATCTTCTGTTGTTATCTCGCTTTACACATTTTACATCGACTCTGTTTTCTGTTTTAAATCTGTCGGTTGAGTCGTACACCGGTAATCGGCGAATATTGTAGAGGTGAGAACAGAAAATATTTTTCACCTCTACAGTTGCGCAAATATACAAATTTGTTGTGAGTGAACACCCGTTAAATCTAAAGATATACGAATAATAAGACTTGTAAGAAATATATATATACGCTTCGAAATAATATCATATAATTTTGNTCCTACATTCGGCCATTCTGCTTAATCATCGGCCTCCGATGCGCTAGATTTATCATTCTCGCTATCTGAATCATCGTCGGTTACATAATTAGGCGACGCCCATTTTTTCATATTATCGGCCGACGTGCTAGTAGTGCGCGGCCCTTCATGCTCGCCGATTTTCTTAACAATAAACCGATCACCTCGCAATACCTTGGCTATCGCATACGGTCCTAAAAATTTACAATAAAATTTTCTACCTGGAGCGGTCTGGGTTTGTTTAATGGCTACCCAGTCTCCTAATTGCTACGCATTCGCTTTCTTTCGTTTACGATCGTAGATCTTTTTATTTTCTNGCTGTATTTTCTCGATCGCCGTTTTCGCTTGTTCGCGCAGAATCGCTCGTTTCTCTTGAAGATCGTTTATCACGTCCTCCTCGATCATTCGTCGCAACTCAAGGTCGTCACGCAAACGCATAGATTGCCCTATTAATATTTCAAATGGACTAAAGCCAGTACTTCTAGTCGGGGTTGCGTTTAAGAATTGNTGCACTCGGTCAACATGCTTGAACCACTGTTCAGGACATGGCGCGGAAAGCTTACAGAATAATGGAATTATAATTCTGTTTATTCGTTCGACCTGACCATTGCCTCGCGGAACGCCAACGGTCGTCAGCGTATGTTCTATTTTTTCATTGNCGCAATACGCTTTAAAATCGCTCGAAGTAAACGCAGTGCCATGGTCAGTAACAATTTTTCGCGGGTTTCCGAAAATAGCTGTCTGTTTCGTCAATCGTGCAAGTACCTCGACCGTCGTCGTAGACCGCGTCGGATACAGCCATACAAATTTGCTAAACCCATCCACTACCACAAGCAAGTGAGAATAATTTTTCCGGGTGCTAGGAATCGGCCCGACGTGATCGACGTGATANGTATCTAAAGGAGTTTCACTTTTATTTATATTATGTAACCAGCCCTCTGGTTTTCCATGTTGCGTTCGGCTAGTATGCAAGATATACAATTTTTAATGGTTTTCTCGATTTTTTTTGCGCATGTGGGCGAACCAAAATTTCTTTCTCAATAACCGCTCCATTTTAACTACGGAAAAATGACCTTTGTCGTGAGTTTGTTTAATTAAATCATACTGCATGGTTTTTGGTACTACCAGCAGCAAGTCATTGTTATATTTTCGGTAAAGAATATTGTTTCGCAACACAAAGTTACTACAGTCATCTCGCGTCATTTTACTTAATATTATTTTTATTTCGCTATCGTCGAGCTGAGCCCTACTGCTCTAATGCGAGCTACTAAATTTAAGTGATTTTCTTCAACTAGCATCACGCACGGCAAAGGATGCCTGCTCAACGCGTCGACATGCCGCATTGATCTACCAGGACGATGTTCGACTTTGTAGTCAAATTCCTCGAGCAACAATGCCCACCTCGCCACGCGCACACATAGGTCTCGTTTTTTCATTGCCATCGCGAACGCCTGGCAGTCCGTTACAATTTTGAAGGGAATACCCAAGAGAAATACGCAAAACTTTTTCAAAGACTTGACAATTGTCAAAACCTCCAACTCATAGCTAAAATATTTTGATTCTGCGTCCGTCGTTTTCCAACTTGCATAATATACCGGATGAAATTTCTGATCGTCGGCGTCTCTTTGAAATAATATCGCTTCGAATCCTAATTTCGACGCGTCAGTGCAGAGTTCGGTATCGGCCTCGTGTCGATATAATTTTAATACCAGATTGCGAGTAAGCATCCATTTCAACTCGTTAAACGCGCATTCGTGTTCTTTGTTAAAACGGAAAATGGCATCCTTCTTCAACAAATTTGTCAACGGTCTTGCTATAAGCGAATATCTCGGAATAAACTTTCTAAAGTAGCTCGTGAGACCGATAAAACTCTGCACATCTTTGACACAGGCGGGTTTCGGAAAACCAGCGACCGCAGCTGTCTTTCTTTCTGATGGCCTGACCGTACCGTTCTCTATTATATGGCCCAGATACTCAATCTTTGTTTCCAAAAACCGGCATTTTTTCCTGTTTATATTCAGGCCATACTCGCTCGCCGATAACACTTCACGCAAATTATCGATACCTGCGCTCTCAGTAAGCGACGGAATGATCAGATCATCCATGTACGCCAATACTTTTCCGTTTGCCACGTGCTCCCGGAAAATCGCATTTATGTAACGCTGAAATACGGCAGGTGAATTACATAGACCGAACGGGGCTCTAAGAAATTCATACTGACTGTCGGGTACAACAAATGCAGTATATCTGTGGCTTTCCTCGCTTATGGTTACATGGAAAAATCCGTCCTTCAGATCTAATAAGCTGAAGTAAATCGCTCCCTGCAACCGATCTAATTGATCTTTGATTAACGGCAAAGGATAACGGTCTTTTACTATTTTTTTATTTAGTTTTCTATAATCGACACAAAGTCGCGTACGGCCGTCTTTTTTTTTACAAGAACCATCGGACTAACATATTCCGAGGTACTAGGTCTCACAATATCTCTCCTGAGCCAGTCATCAATATGTTCATCGACGAGACGCTTGTCGCACGGCGCTAATCTTCGCGGTCTGTCACACACCGGATCGTCATCTTTTAAAACTAAGCTCAACTTCATCTCTATCTTTTTAATTGCTTTCGGGCAATACTGGTTTACGATTTCTCTGACACTGGATTTAGACCGATCGCTACGTATATCATCTATCGCACGGAATGTGTCATCCTGAGGCTTTGGTTCTTCTATGGTTTCGATATGGAATATTTCCGGAACCTCTTCCGACGGTTCGAGTTCGGCGCGCG
>NW_018021446.1:4796-6910 GCF_002006095.1 Pseudomyrmex gracilis | reverse complement strand
GTTGAGCCGTACACCGGTAATCGGCGAATATTGTAGAGGTGAGAACAGAAAATATTTTTCACCTCTACAGTTGCGCAAATATACAAATTTGTTGTGAGTGAACACCCGTTAAATCTAAAGATATACGAATAATAAGACTTGTAAGAAATTATATATACGCTTCGAAATAATATTATATAATTTTGCTCCTACAATAAGTTTCTTCATCGGACTCATCCATCTATTAGCATATAATTTAAAGGAATAAAACACAGAACTTGTGGAGAAATTGTTGATTTTAATTCAAAATGAATTAAAGTTTACAAATCCACTAAAAATTTACACACCTGCATTTCAATTGAGCTTGTAGATACTGAAATATTACTATTTAAATTTTCTCTCGATGAGTTACTATTCTGATGACTTAAACTGTCATTCTCTGAATCACTGTCTGCATTAAAATTCTGTATGACAAATTAAAATTTTAAAAAATATTATTTACATTTTCCCAATCAAGAAATAATTTTAAAAATATTTTAAAAAATGTATAAAAAACATTTTTAAAAACAGTATTTTTAATGTTTTTCAAACAGTTTTACAAATGTTCTTAGATTGGTAATAATATATATATGTAAAAATATATTGTTTTCCGCTTGAGTAAATGTGTCAAAAAAACTTTTATTAATATTCTATTAGATAATCACAAATAATAACAAATCTCTATATATATGTATATACAAATTTATAATATAATATTGTTTTATACTTACATCATTAAAGTAAATATTTTCTTGTCTTTGTTGTGTTTTTTTGTACCATACCGTTGATCTTGGGATTGAGATATTAGGATAACGTAAATATTTTTTATATGGTCCTATTTTTTGTGGACGAGGCATTTTAAATGGTAGTGTTAATTGTTTTGTAAAATGCAAAGAATATATATGATAATTTTAGAAATTACAGTTTTCTCCTACAGTAATTATCGGAGTTTATTTGAGACTATCAATACTAATTATATCGTTTACACGCAATAACAATACACTCTCTCACTATTAATATACTCCTTTTTCAGAGTAATGCCAGTATTAATATATATTTATATAATATAAACTTATACTCTCTACTTTATTCGAATAGTACACCAAGCCCGCCAAGATTTAGCGCTAATAATATCGTTTACCTAACTTAGGCAGCTGCTATATTTACTATAAGCTGCTGCCAATATTAAAAATCTATACTTAATGTCACATGTGGTATAGATCTCGGTACTGGCAGTGAATATCGGAACACAGCCAGTAGTATATGTCCGATATGGCGCCCCCCACTCCCGCAACCTTCGGGAGTAGGGGGCGCCATATCGTCCATGAGTGGAGCGGGTAACGCTTGATGGGGATAAGGCGGGGTTCTCCGAATAGTGGGGACGATACAAATAGAGGAAATAATGTAAAAAATTATTAAAAAATGTAATTATTTAAAAATAATTTTTATCCGCTATGGTCTATTCAGGTTACGCACGCCAGTAAGTATCCTGTATAGNCCATAGCGTAGAAAATCTTGGAAAACCTGGAAAAATCCTTACGAAATGTGGAGATTCGAACCCTGGTCCTCGGAGTTTACAGCACTCGTACCTAATCCGGAGAGCTAAATCATCAACGTGAAGTATAAGCTAGCGTAGCAGTATAGGTAAGCTGCAGGGAACTTAGGCTGTAAGCGGCATAGAGACTAGCAATAGTATAGAAATTGTTAAGTGTGATGGAAAGGGAACGGGAACGCCTACACGCAAGGCTAACTATGCTACTTATCCCTATTGGAAATAAGAAGTTGGTTTAGACGAGATGCAAAGTAAAGCGCTCCACTACTGCTGACTATTTTGGGTCGGGCGTCCGTTATAGTACCCCCCACGTGCTGCTATTTGGGCCGTGCGTCCGTTATGGCGCCCCCCACGCTCTGCTATTTGGACCGACACGTTTTTCTCGCTGCATATAGCCAGCACATTAGGGGGTATAATGTTGCTATTGGCGTCGCTCTGACCGGCGAAAAGGACAAAAAGAATTTCTTAACAAGCAAATTTCAAATACATCAAAAACGAAAATACATCAAAAACGAAAATGCTTAATATATATTTATTTTTTTAA
>NW_018021446.1:0-4271 GCF_002006095.1 Pseudomyrmex gracilis | reverse complement strand
TCATCGAAGAAATTACATGGTGTTTTGTACAACATACGCCCTTAATAATTCACATACAAAAAATATTCACGTGGGATTACATGCATCGAACAGCGATGGAGTCTTCAAACCGCTTATAAGACTTACCGGCAATTCGCCACACAAAATCGATTTTGAATACAGCAACTGGATAAAATTCTGCAATTGCATAGAAGAGCTAAGCTCTTATTTATGCGGAAGTGNGACATCCGTCACTCCTATTGTCATAGGCAATATCGTCATTATTTTCACTACGGCTTACGGCGAAAAAACATTATTGCTAACAACAAAAGACAAGGAGATGAATAAAGTTGCTGCAATACGAAATACGACGCCGTCAACTTCCTCTTCAACGAAGAAACAAAGAATCTTCAAGATATCNATCATGATGCAAAAAGTTACATTTGATGGACTTGTGAATGTTTTACAATGTGTCGAAAAGCGATATGCTCAGTTACAATCTATTCAACAACATATTAACGATTGTCTGTGTTATTTGATAAAAGAAATAGAATTAAATTTACCTANTAGATATTTAGACGAGGAAACGGTAAATGTTACACTACTGAATAATTACTCTGATATTGAGCACCATGTACGCCTGCAATTAAATGATCTAACATTTATTGATGCTTATTTTAATATTATATTTAAAGAATTAATCGCGCTACACAAAGAAGAAATTATTCGCATAATTCTATCACATAACTCAGATCGTGTTTTTATAATCGTTTTAGTAATAAGTTTTCTTGAATAAATATGTAACTAAAAACAAAATTTGTGTGTAAGTGACTAACTCTTTACTTCCACATTTTCCTTATATTCTAAGTGTAAAGAAAAAATACGCAAGTTAGTTTTATAAATATTTTTTATGGAATTACAAGATCGGGAGGTTTTNGCATCGCTATTATGTTATTTTGTTAGTTTTTATTATATTTTTTGAAATTCAACACGGCTTTCCATAAAAATTAAAAACTCTACTTCCATGGACTTATATTGTTACAAATAGTTCAAACTCATACGTTTTACAGATGTTTTGTAGATTTTATTACTATTCACATTTCGCAGGCATATTTAGTGCTGGTAATATATTGTATTTTGTAAAAAAATTTTATGTTATCACGTTACTGCTTTGACGGCCTTGCCGGTGTTTACGGAGCGCAATCGTATATAAGAAAAAAAGTGTAGGCCTTACGACGTCTAGCCGAAAAAAATTAGAGTAAAATTATAGGCTAGACTCTACTTTCTCGATTTTATATTGCCTCGAATAGCTCAAACTCCTTTGTTTTACAAATGTCACGTAGATTTTATTACTATTCGCATTCTGCTGACATATTTAGTGAGGCCATTATAAAAACTTCTAGTTTTATATATTTTGTAAAAAATGTTGTTAGTACGTTACAGATGTACTGACCTTGTCGGCAATTACACGTGCCTACGTATAAGAAAAGGGTTAGGTGCTAAGACTTTAGACGCTTTATGACTTTATAAAAAGCGTAAGAGTTTTTGCGTCTTTTTTGGCGACCGTATTTTTTTGTTTATTTTATTAGGGATAGACGCGAAAACTTGAAAAAATAGTGTTCCTTTTTGAACTGCTGCTTGTTAGTGGTTGGTGTAAATTTTTAAAAGGGCGTTATACAGTCGGCCGTAGCATTTTCCTATTGCACGACAAGTAGGAAGATCGAAAAAGTGTGTGTTATTTTTATTGGTAAGATTTTCTATCTTACCGCGAAATCCTGTTAGCCGATAAGTATGGAAACTTAAGTAGGAAACGCCTTNCGGATTTGGTGTGTCCAGAAAAGTGGTGGTGGAGTTTGATTATAAGGGCCGTGTCATCGGGCCGCGTTCATACAAAAATTGTCTTACTAGTGTTAATATCGGGGAAAATAGACATCATGTTGCAAATTGCAAAACTCGTGTACGAGTGTGGATTGTGGGCTTCGCTTATAGAATCGAGGGTGGAATATCGGCGATACTTTATCGGTATAGAATTGGTGCGCGATGGTTCAATTGTGTGCAATCATTTTTTAGAATTCGCGTGGGAGCAATGCAACACCGCATTATTAGCCGCAATGTATGCGACGAATCGCTTTAAAGGTGATCGTAATTTAATAAAAATCGCGGCTGATTGTATCGAGTTTCGACGGGCCGCAGGTGAAGTGATACTCGACATTGGGGGAGATATCGAGCGTCTTCTCGCTGCAGCACTTGGAANAGAAGAAACATGTAAGTAATCGATAAAATTAATGCTAAATATGTATTTCAAAAAGCAAGCTAGATTACTTGCTTACAATAAAAAATTAGTTGCAATATTTATATTGTCGTAATACCAATATGTGCCTATATTCTTTACACATTATAACAAGTGTGACTTAATATTACGTTGACGCTGAATGTGCTGCGTTAATATTGGCGCGAATGTATTGAGAACACANCAAAGAAAAACTCTTTACAGTAATATTCACGCGCATTTTCCTAATGAAACGTCGAATTTTATATACTTTTAAAAAGCGTATAAAAATACAATTTACTTATTACAATAAAAACACGCAACATTGAAAATCAAGTTACAGCTTAAAGAAATTTATCGAATATATATTTAATTACGTACATTCAACAATATGAATACCGACTTATATATATATATATATATTTGGTTACGTCAAGTGAAATATAACATATTTAAGTATAAAAATAAAAAATATGTAAGTAAAAAATTAATAGTAAATTATCGTGAATAAATCACTATATTTTTTATATCAGTATATTGTAAATTTTTGTCGTGGGAAAATGTTTTATAAAACCTNGCTTTATATAAGCATATATATAGGCAAAGTTTTGCGATATTTTTAATTTATATTAAAATAGATGTATTAACTATATCGGAAAAAAGGTGTAAATTTATTATTCAGCTAGCATAAGTAATAAAGTTATAAAAAGTTGTAATGTAATACATTACATGCGATTTATGTAATTCTAAACAACTAATATCATAATATTAATTTATAGCTGCGTCNATATTCCCTCAAGCGTCTACGTCATCCGAAGTGTTAAGAAATGAAGATAATTTACACTCAAGTAGGTCTTTTTATCTCTCTTGAAATATTTTTATATATACCGTGTATTTTTTATTTTGCAACATTGCTTTTTACTTTTAGCACCATTTTCTGAAAAAAAATGTTATTACTGCGTCGGCTACTTTTCGTCAAATATGTAAACGACGTGCATCTTCTCCGTTGGAATCNGAGTCAATGAGTAATCTTATAATTTTATTATAATATTAATACAAAGTCGCATTAAATTGTGCATTAAAACAATTATATATTATAATTTGTAGGAAGAGTTCGACGTATTTTAAAGCTAGAAGAAGAAGCTACGNCGTCTGAAGAAAATATTAGCACCGCCTCGACAATAGATTTGTCTTTGTTCCGACAAATATTACATTCGCATCCTGGTAAGTTTATATTTAAATAAGGCGTTTTACAGAATTTATAGTATTATCGTATCGGTGCGCTACACGCTTCACCATGTGAGTGTATCGCGCGAATATATGATTACCTCCCCACATGTGCCGATTTATTTTGTGTTAGATCACTGCTATGTATGTACATCAGAAACTCGATAATATAGTATTGATGTTTTTAGCACAACAACAACAAAATGAACAAGAAGAACAAGGAAAACAAAGCAAAGAAGAAGTTGAAGAAGTTGAAGAAGTTGAAGAAGAACAGGAAGAACAAGATGAACTCAGCGAACAAGAAGAACAATCAGAACCCGCTAATACGTCTAGCATTTCTTCAATTGGCGTTTCTTATACCCCTGTTTTAAACGGACACAGTAAGGTTTCTTTTTTATATGTTATTGCGCTTTTTATATCAGGATTTAGACAAAAATTATAATTTGCAGGAGTCGAGAATGTCTCCGCGTGGCTTCAACACCACATAGATAGGCCCGACATCGAGGCAGAGGAGTGGTGGGAAAGTCATCGCGAATATCCATTGCTAGATCAATCAATGGAAAATTTATCATTTGATGGGATGCTAAGTTTNAATTTACCAACCGAAGAATAAAAAATCCTGATATAAGTAAGCTGCTTAAAAATATATATATAAAATGTAACATCTAACAATAATAATACATATTTGATTTTACTTTTGCAGCAAATAATATGCAAATCGGAGGANGTTTTCATCGCGAAATAAATGACGAAGAAGAAGTTAATAGAAGGAGGAAAAAAGAGGAGGAAACAGCGG